>NW_028234408.1:44568964-44578964 GCF_977035675.1 Penaeus japonicus
TTATATTTACATATATATACATTATATACATATATTAATTTATATACATATATATCCATATATATAACATATATATACATATCCTATACATATATATACATATATATATCTATATATACATATATATATATATACATATATATACATATATATACATATTATATAATATTATACATATATATACATATATATACATATATCTACATATTTAACATATATATACATATATATCATATTTTTATCTACTTCTATATACATTATATACATATATATACATATATTCCATATTTATCTCTCTATATATATTATATATAATCTTATACATATATAGACATATATATACATCTTTATTAATATATATACATATATATAATATAATTCTATATATACATATATATTACATTATATACTATATATACATATAATACATATATTACATTATATACTATATATACATATAAATACATATATATACATATATATTTAAAGTATTATATACATATATATACATATATATATATTCATATATTACATTATATAATAATATATATACATATAATATACTTATTTATACATATATATACATATACATACATATATATACATATATATTACATATTATACATATATATACATATATAATACATATATATAATATATATCATATATTAAACATATTTATACATATATTTACATATATATTACATATAATAAATATATATACATATATATACCTATATATCCATATATCTACATTCTATATACCGATATTTACATATATATACATAATATAATATATATACTATATATACCTATATATACATATATATAAATATATATACATATATATAACAATATATACAAATATATACAATATATACATATATATACATATATTATACATATATATACATATTATACATATTTATACATCTTTATACATATATATACATTTATACATTATATATACATATATATACATATATATACATAATATATACATATAAATACTATATATACATATATATAATTATATATACATCTATATTCATATATATAATATATATAATTATATATACATATATACATTATATACATTATAATTACTTATATACATATATAAATTTATATATAATACATATATCCATATTTAAACCTATAGATACATCTCTATACATACACATACATATATATACATATATATACATATATCCATAAATTATCTACATATATATTACCTATTAATACATATATATACAATTATATTACATTATATACATTATATAACAATATATCATATATAAACATTTATATACATATATATACATATATTACATATATATACTTATTATAATGAAATATAACATATTATATACATATATATACCAAATATTACATATATATACATATAATACATATATATCCATATATTACATATTATACAATATATATACATATATATACATATTATACAATATATATACATATATATACATATATATACCTTATATACATCTATATACATATAAAATACATATAATATTCATCTCTTACATTATTTATTATAATATAATACAATATATATACATATATTATAATATATATACATATATATACATTATATATACATATATATAACATATATATACATTTATATAATATATATTTATTTATACCTATATCTCACAAATCTATACATTTTATATCAAATTTTTTTTTATACATATATTAATTTTATATATACATATTATACATTATATACATTATATACTTATTAACATATATATACATATATATACATTATATCTTATATCTACCATATATATACCTATATATACATATATTACCTATATATACATTTATTACATATTATATACTATATCTACATATATATAATATATATAACATATTATACATATATATACATTATATACATTATATATAATATATATACATAATATAATATATATACATATATATACATATATATACAATATATAATATATATACAATATATACATATATATACATATATCTAATATATATAACATTATATACATATATATACTATATAAAACATATATTACATATATATACATATAATACATATATATACATATATATACATATTATACTATATATCATATATCTACATATTAATACAGTTATATTAAACATATAATAACTATATATACTTATTACATATATATACATATATATACACTATATACACTATATATACATCTATATACATTATATACATATATAACCATTTATATATACATATATATACATATATATAATATATATCATATATATAATATATATAACTTAGATTATACATATATATACATACTATATACATATATATACATAGAGCTAATATATCTACATATATATTACATATATATAATATATATACATATAGATACAGTATAATACATATAATAAACATATATCTATACATATATATACATAGTATATACAAATATATACATATATATACATATATGATACATATATATACATATATATACATATATATACATATTATACATATATATAATATATCTACTATCTATTAATATATATATACATTATATATTATACATATTATATTACATATTAACATATATATACATATATATACATATATATACAGATATATATCCTATATATGTATATATATAATATATAACTATATATATACATATATTACATTTATTACATTTTATATATACATATATATAGCATATATATACCATTTATATATACATATATATACATATATATACATATTTAGACATATTTCTATATACATATATATACATATATATACAATTATATATAATTTAATTAATATAATATACCTATATTATATAATATATATATTTATACATATATATATATACATTATATTATTATATTACCATATCTATATCTACATATATATTTATACATATATATTATACATATAGATATATAATATATATATATGCATATATATTTTACATATATAGGATACATATATATAATATATATATATATTCATTAAATATATACTATATATATATTCAATATAATATATACATATTCATATATAATTATATATATATATATACCATATACATATATATAATATAATATGATATTACATTGTATTATAATATGTATTATATATAATGTATATATAAATTGTATATATCTATATGTATATATATATTTGTATATTAATATATATGTATATATATATATGTATATCTAATATATATGTATATATATATATGTATATATACATATATATATCTACATATATATATTACATAGATTAATCTACATATATATATGTATCCATATATATATATACAATATATATATACATATATATATATAATATATATATATATACATATATATTTCTACTTATATAATATATATTATTCTATGTTTATATCTACTATACATATATATATTTATACATATGTATAATATATACTATATCTATTATAAAAATATATGTCTATAGATCTATTGTATATATATTATATGTATTAATATATATATGTATTAAATATGTATATATATTATATGTATATTATTTATGTATATATATATATGTAATAATATCATTTATATATATATATGTATATATATATATGTATATCTAATAATATGTATAATATATATGTTATATCTATATGTATATATATATATGTATATATATATTATGTATATATTATATATGTATATATATTATGATATATATTATAAGTATATATATATAATTTATATAAGTATCTATGTATATATATATATGTATATATATTATATATATATATATGTGTTATATATATGTATCGTATATATATATATTATCTATATGTATATATATATATATGTTATAATATATATGTATGTATATATATGTATATGTATATATATGTATATGTTATCTATTGTATTATATCTATGTATATATATTTATGTTTATATCTCTATGTATATATATATATGTATATATATATAGTATATATATATATGTATATATATATATATATTTATAATATATATATTATATATATATATATATATATATTATATATATATATATAATATATTAAATTTCTATAAATATATGTGTAATATATTATATAAGTATTATATAATTTGTATATATTTATGTAGAAATAAATCTGTATATATATTATATGTATATATATATATGTATAAATTATATATGAAATATCTCTATATATAAATATAAAATATATCTTTTTTTCAAATTAATTAACAAATAATATTATATATATTATTAATATATATCATAGTATATATATATATATATATAAAATTATTATATATATATATTATATATTGGAGTGATATATTCTATTATTATATATAATATATTTCTATATATATGGATAACACATAAATCGTGCAAGATGGGCTGATGTTAATTTTTACTGTGCGCGGTTAAGGAAATACAAAGTTGGTCGCGAGGGACTAACCGATCATTCATATATTATGCGTAGATTCTTGGACAAATTGAAGAGAATGCGCGGACGGAATTAAATGTTTTCGGGGGGGGGGGGGGCGAGGACCAAAGTCTTTGGTATTCATCACGCGAGCCGCATGCGCCCCTCGGCTGCTTATTAATAAATCATTACGGAACTAATGATTTTTGAAATATAGATGCTCTATATAAAAAACATTATTAAATTGCAACCGAGCCTTTTGCCTTGAGAGGTGTTTTTTTATTCTGAAAGAACAACAAAAAACGCAGCGTTTAAGAATAGTGCTTTTGCTTGTAGTTATGTAGAATTGTAGTGTTGGTCATTTTAATTATCCTTTTATATTGTATATATATTTATCTTTTTATTCGTTATTTCATACTCTCCCATTATGCACCATACTTTTCAAAAATAAGAAACGAGGAAAAATATAAGAAAACCACACTTAACAATAATTCCTTATTATTAATTCCCAATACCAAACATGTACATACATAGTTTATTTCCACACTGAGCCTATGTACTTAACCGTGAAATTGAGACTAAATTTGCCATAATGGTGTTACTTAACCTTCACAGTATAAGTTCTCCCTCCGTCAAGCGCAGCCAAGGTCGGTCTACCGGCTTATTATTTCGGCCAGTCCATGTTACATTTAAGCGGGGGAGTCCAGTCTTCTGCAAATTCCCGCTTTGTTTTCGTCACAAGAATTAACATAAGGTAACGACCAAGGTGTAGTTTTCCAGCGGCAAGACTTGCATAGGCCTTTTCGATGGTCGTTAAGTAGTGGCACCGATACTTCGTCGCATAATTCACAACAACTCCTCGGGGGCACTGGAGAGCGTAGCCTCGGCTCGTCCGGAAGATGTCCACCGTCATCCTCGACTCGGGAGTTGAAAGCCGTTCCAGCTCCATATCCCTTCCAGTGGACCAAGGCCCTCTCACGGCTGGTAGAGTTCTGGCGCTGGGACACCAGTCAGGCGGGATTCAAAGTCGCAGACGAGGCGGAGCGTCAAGAAGATTCAGAACAGGATCAGTATAACGGCAGTACAGATACTCGACATTCAAGATCTGGACAACAGACTCCAGGACTTCGCCAAAGTTACAATCACCATACAACAGTAAATCTGGAGGGAGAAAATAAGTTTAGTAAACAGGATCATTGCAAAATAGATCTCATATCACTGTTAAAAATCTAAAATAGGCTCAGCGGGACCTTGAGACCTTGTTTTCATAGTGTGTTTCCCTTGGCTTTGCAAGACTAAGTAATATTCGGGATATAGGATCAGATTCTACAAAAGCCTCAACTTCATTAAGATTTTTGTTTGACACTAGTTCCTCTGAGGGAAAAATATCGCTTTAGTTGATTGAGATGCACCTTGTGCTTAAGGGGAACACCAAAAACACTCTTAATTATAAAAATTACAGGTCCAGTACTCTTGGTAATACGACCATTTGGGTGCCAAGCCTCTGCTTGTACCCTTAACAACCGAATAATTCCTTTTATGCACTAAAACACCAACATTATATTTGCAGGTTTCACACTTAACATGGTATCTTGCTTCCGTTGCTCGGGCTACTTGAGAATGTGTTGCAGTTTGCGTAGTGTATCAAAGGTTCCGTCCTCATCATACTTTGTAATTCTACTTATCAAACCAGATGGGGTGTTTAGTTATACAGTTATGTCCTGTGAACAAATGACAAGGGGAACAGCATTAACAGACTGTGAATGGCAGAGTTCAGTGCATATTATCTTACATAAGAGCAGATACTCATCCCAAGATAGTGGAGATTCTTCAGACGAGAATAGATAGTGAATCTTTTATTGTCTATGGGTCCGTTCAATCATACCGTTAGAAGATGGGATGGAATGGTTGTAGATAGTAGTGACGTTTTTATCGGAACCAATTTGCAGACTTCCGAGAATAGTCTATTAGTAAACTCGGAGCCATTATCAGGTAAACCAACACCTTTGGAGCTCCAAATACAGTCAGTATTCCTGAACAAAGCATTTGCTACCGTCTCTGCTTGCTTATCCGGCAAAGCTACCAGTTGGACGTACCTACTAAGATGGTCCACGATTTGATAAAGCACATAGCGTTTACCCCGAGAGTAAGACTGATAAGAGGTCCATCAGGTCTGCACTGAAAAAAAAACACGATCCATAGGTTTCTTTTACTTCTGGCATCGAGTGTAGGCATGCATGACGTTTTTGTACTCCCTTCCTTCGTTGGCATGCAGAGCATCTTTGAATGTAGTCTTTCGAAACGACAACTGGTTTGGGGGAAAAAAGAACATGGATGTTAGTATAGGCTGACGTACGTAAACGAAATATTCCTTGATGGGCAAAAGCCATAGGGACATCATGAAAACTAGGCGAAGAGATGCAGCACGCAGCGTCATTAGGGATGACTAATCTGTGGGTTATTCGTCCTCTTTGTGTCTAAGATGATTCGAGTAGAATTCCATTTTCCATTTCAAACTAAATGAATGGGAGCTGATAACTTACGTTTACGGTAGTTCTCCTCCTTCAAGATATTCTATTACGGTTCTCCATTGGGGGTCTTTCATTTGTAGCTCACGAAATTCAGTTGTGATCAACATTTTCAGATCTTTTACAGTTGCAATACTTCTGCTCCAAAGTATCTGGCACATAGTTGTTCCTTCCTGTTTATAATGATAGTATAATTATATTCAGCAAGCTCTATACTCCATCTTGACATGCGAGGGGATTTTGTTTGCTTCTTAAAAATATGAGTCAACTGGAGATGATCTGTGTGTATACTGAATGATTACCGTATACCTATATGGATTGATATGCAACGTACAGACTCTACCACTGCTTAGGCTTCTAGGTCTGTCGCCTGAATATCTTGACTCTGCACCTTTCAGTTTACGAGGAGAAATAGGCTACAGGATGTAATGTAAATCATCATTGTCACGACTGTAGTAAACAACCATGCAATAGCTACTTTAGATGCAATCAGTATGTATTTGAAAATTGTTTATTAAGTCAGGCTTACTAGTACTGGAGCAGATTTCAGTCGTTTCTTCAGTGCTTGGAAGGCATTTTCTTGGGCCTCATTCCATACAAATGGTTTGTTCTTCCTGGTGAAATCCGTTAAGGGAGCAGCAATTTTTGCGAAATTCCTTTATATGCCGACGAAAAAAATCCTACACAGCCAAGGTATCTTCTAGTTTCCTGAGCCATTTTTTGGTGACGGCATGCGAGTCACAGCTCCTCAAAACTTTCTCGGGATCTGGGGATATCCTGTTGAGGAGACAAGAAAGCCAAGAAACTTTATTTGCTGCCTTGCTATTTGGCATTTTTTTAAGTTCAGTTTAAGACCTGCTTTATTAAGCCGAGATTAAGTACACTTGACAAATGATCTAGGTGCTCCTGAAATGAACTTAGAGTAGACGATGACATCATCCAAATAACAAAGACAGTGGTTACGAGGGACTGGAGGACAAGGGGACGATGGAGAGAGGTTCCGCGTTGAAACGTGTTCGGAGCCGTGCGCAGCCCAAAAAGGCATCCTTACCATTGATTAAAAGCCGATTACCATCAGTGATGTGAAGGCGGTTTTACACCGGTCCTGAGGTGCAACACGAATACCTCCAATAGGCACTCTTAGCATTAGTACTGAAAAATATTTAGTTTGTTTTAAAATGTCAAGAAGTTCAGTCATGTTAGGCAAAGGAAATGCATCTGCAGTAGTAATTTGGTTCAGGTTTCGAAAGTCTATACAAAATCGTATAGTATACTACCATCTTTTTCTGACAAGTACCACAGGAGATAACCAAGGAACTTTTGCTATGTTCGATCACACCATCCTTTAACATCTGCTCACATTCCGGCTTGCTGCTTCGATTGAATATCCTTGGCTGGCTTCTGGCCAGTCTATACTGCTTGGTACAAATAGGTTGTGATCACTGTAGGAATGTAATGATAAATGCCAGGTATTGTTTCCTATACTTTGTTCACCAGAAAATAGATTACGGGTATCTATTTAGGACATTTAGAACTTTAGAACGCTCAGAATTTTTCAAATAAGAAAGGTCCAAATCAGATAAATCTAAGTTCATTTTACCATCTTCAACACTAGATATAATATCAGTCACCACTCGAACCGAAAGTATTTAGATTTACATTGGCAAAGTCTGGGACACTTTTTCCAGAGACAGCTAATTTTGTTCCATTTTTAAGTTTCACGTTACTTGTTAGTTACATTAAGCGACCACACTTGAATGCTTTTGTTCTTCACTTTTACTAAAGTCTTGGGTATTAATAAAGATTCTATTTCACTTTCTAACAAGCAAACACTGTCTTAAGCAAAGATGGCACTGTACATTTTACAAACCGTCCACTATTAGATACCACAAACAGTAGATTTAAGCACATGAGAACAAACAACTAGACTGAAACAAACAGTTAAACCCCCCCCCCCCCCCCCCCCCCCCCCCCACCCCCCCCCCCCCCCCCCCCCCCCCCCCCCCCCCCCCCCCCCCCCCCCCCCCCCCCCCCCCAACCCCCAAACCCCCCCCCCCCCCAGCCACCCCCAGCACACCATATACCGCACTGGGGCAAGAGATACTGTTTGAAAAAAACCCCCCAATTTGAAGTTGTTGCAGGACACTTGCAGAGAGGGTTGTCACTTTAATTTACAGTGAAGATAGTTATATCATTTAGAATTAACATAGACATTTGCGGTTTTGTTATCATGCGACTAAAACTTATAGTTAAATCTTCTCCAAAAAAATCTATCCCACACAATAGAATTAGCTGGAAATTCAATATTATCTACAACTAACAACCCTATGGAATACTTTGCACCCTTTGTCAATTTCAAACTCAATGTCACACTCCTAACACCAGTTCAGAAAACTTCAAAGTACTTCCCGGAAAACCCCAATAAGTGATACTAGGTGGAGATTTATTTCGAACGTATTAATTTTTTTTTCACTCAAGGCATTTATACTTCAATACTAGTAGTGAAGAACCAGTATCTACAATGAAAGTTTTTACCATTTTCCCTCCCACTTTAAATAAAGTAAAGGACGACCACGATTTACCTTATTACAAACATCAATTCATTCCGTTTTACTGGTTGCTCTTCGTTACACATCTCTTTGTTCACTCTCAAAGGATATTTGATTTGGGCCTTCACGAAAAAATGGACAAATTTTGTCGTTTGTGAGATTCACCACAATGCCAGCATCTCGGGACCGGACTGTTATAGTTTAGCTTTACATGCTGAAGTGCTGGTGTGTATGGACTTATGGAAGGCGCAATACGGGCTAGAATTCACAGTTGCAATATTTCTTACATGATCAGCGCGATCAGTGCGATTACCACTTCGAAGATTCCAAAATTCTAGAAGCACACATCAACTAGCTCATTCAAAGGTGAACTTTCTACGGCTGCTAAATGTGGTCTTAACCAATGAGGTAATGCAGAGAGAAAATATTCTACGAGTAAGAATCC
>NW_028234408.1:44583964-44588964 GCF_977035675.1 Penaeus japonicus
ATAATAATGATGATAATAATAATGATAGTAATAATGATGATAATGAGGATAGTTATAATGATGATAATGAGGATAGTTATAATGATGGTAATGACGATAGTAATAATGATGATAATGAGGATAGTTATAATGATGGTAATGAGGATTGTAATAATGATAATATATGAGAATAGTAATAATGATGATAATATGACAATGGTGATAATGAAGATGGTAATAATAGCGATAACGATAATAAAGATAATAATAATAATAAAGATAATGATAAGGATGATAAGAATATGGATGATAATAATAATGATAAGGTTGATAACGATAAAGATGATTATGATAATTATAGTGATAATAATAATTACAATAATAATGATAATAATAAAGATAATAATAGTGATAATAATAATGATAATAATAATGATAATAATAACGATAGTAATAATAATAAAATAATAATAATAATAATAATAATAATAATAGTGATAATAATAATGATGATAATAATGATAGTAATGATAATAAAATAATAATAATAATAATAATAATAATAATAATAATAATAATAATGATAATAATAATAATAATAATCGGGATAATAATGACAACGATAATAATCATTATGATAATAATGATAATAATAATGATAATAATAATGATAATAATAATGATAATAATAATGATAATAATAATGATAATAATAATGATAATAATAATGATAATAATAATGATAATAATAATGATAATAATAATAATAATAATAATGATAATAACAATGATAATAATAATGATAATAATAATTATAATAATAATGATAATAATAATGATAATAATAACAATGATAATAATAATGATAATAATAATGATAATAATAATGATAATGATAATGATATTAATGATGATAGTAATAATGATAATACAGATAATGATAATGAAAACAATAATGAAAATAATAATGGTAATGAAAATAATAATGATAATGAAAATAATAATGATAATGAAAGTAATGATTATAATAATGATGATAATAAAAATAATAATGATGAAAATAATAAAAATTATAATAATGATAATAATAATGATAATGATAAATAATAATAATGATAGTAATATCCATGATAATAATAATGAAAAAAATATAATGACAATAGTTATAATGATAATCATAATTATAATGATGATAATAATGATAATAATAATAATAATAATAATGATAATAATAATAGTAATAATAATGATAATAATAATGATAATAATAACAATAGTAATAACGATAATAATAATGATAATAATAATAATAATAATAATGATGATGATGATGATAATAATAATGATAATAATGATGATAGTAATAATGATGATGATAATAATGATGATAGTAATAATGATGATAATAATAATGATGACAGTAATAATGATGATAATGACGATAGTAATACTGATGATTATGAGGATAGTTATAATGATGATAATGAGGATAGTAATAATGATGATAATGACGATAGTAATACTGATGATTATGAGGATAGTTATAATGATGATAATGAGGATAGTAATAATGATGATAATGACGATAGTAATAATGATGATAATGATGATAGTAATAATGATGATAATGACGATAGTAATAATGATGATAATGAGGATAGTAATAATGATAATAATGATGATAGTAATAATGATGATAATGACGATAGTAATAATGATGATAATGAGGATAGTTATAATGATGGTAATGAGGATAGTAATAATGATGATAATAATAGTGATAATACTGATGATAATTATAACAGTGATAATAATGATGATGATAGTAATTATGATAATGACGATAATGACAATAATAATGATAATAATAATGATAATAATGATGATAATAATCATGATAATAATAATGATGATAATAATGATGATAATAATGATAATAATAATGATAATAATAATGATAATAATAATGATAATAATAATGACAATAATAATGATAATAGTAATGATAATAATAATGATAATAATAATGATAATAATAATAATAACAATAGTAATAATAATAATGATAATTATGATGATAGTAATGATGGTAATAATGATGATAATAATAATGATAATAATAATGATAATAATAATTATAGTAAGGATAATTATGATGATAATAATAATGATAATGATCATGACGATGATAATAATGATAATAATAAAATGATAATGATAATAATAATAATGATAATAATGATAATAATAATGATAATAATAATGATAATAATAATGATAATAATAATGATAATAATAATGATAATAATAATGATAATAATAATGATAATAATAATGATAATAATAATGATAATAATAATGATAATAATAATGATAACAATAATGATAATAATAATGATAATAGTAATGATAATAATAATGATAATAATAATGACAAGAATAAGAAAAAATATATATATAACCTTCCCCCTCCCCTTCCTCCTTCCCTTAACCCCCAACCCCCCACCCCATTCCTCACCTCATCTCCCCTTAAGTAGAAAAATCCGCCCACTTTTTCTTTCATTCTCAAGCAAACGACTTTTACAGCCTTGGTTTTAAAATGTGTAAAGGGGGAGGGGGTGAGCTGGAGGCACGAGCGAGCGGGACGATTCCCCACCCTCTCTAATGGAAGGGCTGGAGGCCGGCCAAAAACATTCAGTTGCGAAAAAAAGAGAGGGGAAGAGGGTGGGGGGGGAGGGGGGCGAGATATGATGGGAGTAGAGGGTGGGGGAATAGGAGGAGGAGGGACGGAATGGGCGTGGGGGGGGGGGCGTGGATAAGAGGCAGAGAGGGGGGGAAAGGTGGGAAGTTATGGGGAAGAGGCGGGTGGGGAGGGACGGGGGAACCTCCAAGGATAAAAATGGGTGATCAATAAGTGCATCACGGGGACTTTTGCCTCTCCCCCCCCTCTACCTCCTATTTCTCCCCCTCTCCCTGTCTTTTCCTTTCGCCTCAAATCTAAACATGTCGGCGCTCTCATGCTCTCTCTTTCTCTCTCTTTTGTTCTTTCTTTATCTAGCTATTTCCCTAGTGCTCTCTCTTCCTTTCTCTCCACCTCTCTCTCTCTCTCTCTCTTTCTCTCTCATTCTTTCTCTATCTCTGTCTCTCTCTATCTACCTATCTATCTCTCACTCAACCTCTCTTCTGGTGACGTCAGAATGCTTTATGACGTCAAGAATGCCTGAGGATTCTGACGTCATAACCGCATTGTGTGACGTCACTTACTCCCGTGACGTCAAGATACACCATTCCAAACGTCGGAATCGGATTTACAAAACAGAAAACAGCACTTTTTGAAACTGATGTTTGATTCACGAATCCTGTATTTACTAATTCATGATTTGATTATCACATAACTTCCATAACTTATTATATATATACATATATATATGTATATATATATATATATATATATATATATATATATATATATATATATATATATATATATATATATATATATATATAGATGCATATATATATATATATATATATATATATATATATATATATAAATATATATATATATATAGATGTGTGTGTGTGTGTGTGTGTGTGTGTGTGTGTATGTATGTATGTATATATATGTATATATATATAGATATATATTTATATATATATATATATATATGTGTGTGTGTGTGTGTGTGTGTGTGTGTGTGTGTGTGTGTATGTATGTATGTATATATATATATATATGTATATATATATATATATATATTTATATATATATATATATATATATATATATATAATATATATATATATATATATACATGCTTATATATATGCCTATATATGTTTATATATATATATATATATATATATATATATATATATATATATATATATATACATATAATATATATATATATACAGATATAAATATATATATAGATATATGTGTGTATATATGTATAGATATATAGATATAGATATATGTGTGTATATATATATACATATATATATACATATACACATATATGTCTACATAATATATTGATAAACATATAGATACCTACAGATATAGATAGATAAACAATAACACACAAAGAAACGGATAGACATATACATACAATCCAAACACAAACCAAATAACTCATAAAAGCTTTTCACTGCTCCCTGCAACCCCCCCCCCTCCCGGCAACCGCTCCCCCCCCCCAAATCCCTGCAACCCCCCCCCCTCCCCCCGCGCTTCCTTCGCCGTTCTATAGTCGAGTCAAGCGCCCCTTCACAGTGACAAGAGCAATATCAATATTTATATCTTTTTAGGCGGTTTACTTAAGACGAATTCTGGTACTGACAAAGTTTCAATGAAAGTGTGTTGCAAATCAATTTTATCATCATCGTTATTAGTAGCAGTAGTAGACTAGTTGTATTAGTATATCAATAATGATTATTATTTTCATTGTTATTCTTATCATTACTATAATAGTGGTGATTATGGTGATAATGATGATGATAATTACGATAATAGTGATAGTTGTAATAATCATGAAGATAATAATGATAGTTGTGATAATAATGAGGATAATAATGATGATGAAAATGATGATAATGAGGAGAGTAATAATGAGGATAATAATAGTGATGATAATAACAATGATGATAATGAAGATGGTAATAATAGCGATAACGATAATGAAGATAGTAATAATGATAAAGATAATGATAAGGATAATAAGAATAAGAATAAAAGTAACAGTGATGATAATTATCATAACAATAATAATGATAATAAGAAAAAATAATAATTATAATGATCAAAATAACAATAGTAATGATAATGATACCAATAGTAATAATAATGATATAATAATAATACCGACAATAATGTCATTACCAACAATAACAATAACAATAAAAAAAACACCAAAACAGCAATAACAACAACAATCACATCATCAACAACAATAATAAGAATAAGAATAATCACTGCAACACCACAACCACCGACAATAGCAATAACACTAACAAAAAGC
>NW_028234408.1:44606464-44618964 GCF_977035675.1 Penaeus japonicus
TTGGGACAGAATATAGCTAATATCATTACAATAAATAGGTCCTGTCTTGAAGCCAGTATGGATGTTTTCTAAAGCAAATAGATATTTCCTTGAGGATTCACATCTCGGCATTCTGAGGAGCTTTCCAAATCAAAAATAAAAATTGACTCGCTCAGTCTGGAATTCCTTCAAAGTCGAGCCGGCATTAAGCCAGGTCCATTTAAGAGTAGATATATCAGTTTGACACCTGGTCCAGATGATAAAATTGATGATGATACCTATGTAATCCTCAGTGTGAGTTAGATTAATATAATTATTATTTAACTTCTCTTAGGAATTACTGAATTTTGCTTGACCAGATGTCTCCATTGGTATATCTGCGCTGTTGTAATCCAGGTCGTAAGAGGCTTAATTTAGGTTCTATTGTATTCTAGCAGGAGAGTCACCAACACCAGAATGTACCTCAGCAGCACACAGTACGAGAATTGGACTTTCCGCGATGAGCATGAAGTGGCGAAGTTGCGATTCCAGGCCAATCATGACTTCATTCAGAAGTTTGGGAGTAATATGTCGGTAAGTCTCGTGCTTTTTATCATTTCATATATTTAGATATAATTATTTATCTATTTCTTAGTGACAAATAATTGGAGAATGATGATGCTGATAGAATTGGTTATTTATTTATCTTTTAATATTATCAATGGCAAATTTAGTTTTTTTTTCTGGTAGTGTAAATTTTTTTTAATTGAAAAGAAAATGAGTATGTGGGTTTTGTAAAGTCTTTACAGTGACTAAAATTCAATACTTTAATATATCAAAAAGTTTAATAGAAATTGAATAAGCAATAAAGTAATATCTGTTAGTGTAAGTATTTAAAAAGCCTAGATTTTAGGAGATGCACTGAGTTGTAGTGAAGATATGGACATGTTCTCTCTGTGTGTGTGTGTGTGTGTGTGTGTGTGTGTGTGTGTGTGTGTGTGTGTGTGTGTGTGTGTGTGTGAGTGAGTGAGTGAGTGAGTGAGTGAGTGAGTGAGTGTGTGTGTGTGTGTGTGTGTGTGTGTGTGTGTGTGTGTGTGTGTGTGTGTGTGTGTGTGTGTGTGTGTGTGTGTGTGTGTGTGTGTGTGTGTGTGTGTGTGTAAGCTCTTGCACTGATACTGTGGATTTAATTTAACTTTTCTCTACTGAAGAATATTTAGCAGTAAAAATGTTTTTTGTTTTTTGTTTTTTACAGTCACAGGAGAGAATGCATTTCTTCCTCTCAGTTGAAGAGGAGCATATAATGGTAATATCCTTTTTGAGATATATTTCCTTTCAAAGTAATGTCTTTGGTAACATGTATAAGTAACTCTTTGTTTATAGACTTCTTCTTCTTCGCCTTCGTCTTCTTCTTCTTCTTCTTCTTCTTCTTCTTCTTCTTCTTTTTCCCTGAAAATCACATTAAATGAACCTTTTATAGCATAAATGTAACATTCACCTGCCACTCACTCTTCTCAGAGATTCAGGCTTGTGAATGCCAAGCAGGGAACAAAGGTGCACCTGTGTCTACTGATTTGCATTCACAAGTCTTTGAATATCAAGGGATTAGACTGTTGTTACTATTTTATACTACACATCTTTTTAATGGATTTGATATAAGGCTTTAGATGTATGCATAGAATGTATATATGAACATAAGTCGTACACATTGAATATATATATATGTTATATTTATGTACATGTGTTGTTGATTGCTTTTATATCAATAACTGATTTGCCCACGACCAGGTACGGACATATGAATATTCCCTAAGAGACTTTTGCAAAAAGTTCCGAGACCCCAGAGATGGAAGAATCAGAATGCCGCCAGCCGTAACAACAACAGCGCAGCACTACTTTAAGAGATTTTATTTATTCAATTCTGTCATGGATTATCATCCTAAAGAAATTCTGTAAGTTGCGTTGTAGCCTGAATGAGAGACATTGGTTTATACTTATATAAATTTTTGACAGGAAGTGACATGTTCACAATTAGATTCTGAATTTATTTTAAAACCTTCAATTTCTTTTGTTTGCCAAAGAACTGTAATAATGATGAGTGATTAAAAGAATAGGGTGGCTAAAAAGAATTGTCTTCATGCATAAAGGTATTTTTCCACAAATCATTTATTCTCTATTGATTAATATATTTTATTGTCTGTTTTTATCTTATTTTGATACAAAATTGATATTCTTTTGCAGAGTGACCTGTGTATATCTAGCTTGCAAAATTGAGGAATTTTATGTCACAATCAATGATTTTGTCCACAATGTGAGGGGAGACAAGAAGAAAGCCGCTGAGATTATTCTGAACAATGAACTACAGTTAACGCAGGAATTGCAATTCCATCTCATTATCCATCAACCATTCCGCCCAGTAGAAGGCTTGCTTATTGATATTAAGGTATGTTTTTTTTTTATTGTAAGATTATTTGTGACATAGGATAATGGCTGTTTGTGTCCACAGTAATGTGCTCTTGTTATAATAATAATACAAAAATGAAAGGACTTTCTTGAAATTCAAATAATATGTATAATAACTGCAGAGACTAATCATTTTGTATAATTACTTTTGAGTCTTTAGATTAATAAGTTGATTGTGTTGACTGAATGTACTTTACATGTATCATAGAACAGAAGAATTTTATGTTCTTGACATGCATCATAAAACAGAAAGAGTTTTATGTTGTTTACATGAATCATAGAACAGTAACCTCTTACAGGTTACTATTTCAAGTCCATTTCAACTTTTGCTTCATGGCAATTTGCATTCCCAATTGTTATAGAGATTTAAGTCTGCTTTGAAACTAATACCCAATAGAAATTGGCTGTTGGGGGGAAATATATATTTTAGTGGAATATATATTGGCTGAACTATGTATTATTGAGAAAAAAACAAAAACAAAAGAAACAATAATTGATAACCCCATTTATTCCTCTCCTTCAGACTAGGTTCCCACAACTGCGAGATCCAGAAAGACTGCGGCCTCACGTGGAAGAGTTCCTTGAAAGAGTGAATTTAACCGATGCAATTATTTTATACACTCCTGGTCAGGTAAGCTTGTTAGAAGTGAAGTGTTGTTAAACTGCTGTTTGATATTATAGGCAAAAGATGTTATGATGGCTTGTCAACATGGATTATAAAAACATATGTATTTTATGGGCATTTGATTTTTTTCTGCATTGCATTTAAAGGGAGTGAGGGAATTATATATATATTAGATAGATAGATAGATATGTATGTATAATGTATATAATGTATATTTTTTTCTTTTCCTTTTCCTTTTTCTCTTTCTTTTTCTTCGTCATCGTCTTCTTCTTTTTCTTTTTCTTCTTCCTTCTCTTTCTGTTTCTCTCTCTCTCTTTCACTTTCTCTTTCTTTTTCATACACACTCTCTCTCTCTCTCTCTCTCTCTCAAAAATGATATATATATTAAATATATATTCAATATTTGTTCTCTTCCTGTGACAGATTGCTTTAGCTGCAGTGACGACAGCTGTGAGTAGATTAGGGGAAAACCTTGACCAGTATGTTACTGATATCCTCTTCCCTAATGACCAAAGGCAGCACCTCAAGGTCCTTATTGAAGCTGTGAGAAGTAAGTTTCAAGTGTTTAGTTTAAATATGGATAGTGTCAGGTCATTATATTTTCATCATCATGGTTCATTTTTTATATGTACAGTAAAGTGTATATCTCTTTTTTTTCTGTTTTAAATCACAATCCAAAATTACTTTTTTTTTAATTATTATTGTTATTATTATTATTATTATTATTATTATCACTAGTGAATTTGATAGCATCATTAATTAGTCTTTTCTCACAAGATTCACCCTAAAGAGATGAGGCACATCATGTTCTAAAAAAAACTAATTTTCCCAGAAATCAAGAAGATGGTAAAGAACGCCGAACCTCCTGCCTCAGACACAGTGCGGCGGGAGATTGAGGGCAAGCTAGAGAAGTGTAGAAACCAGGAGAACAACCCAAACTCATCCCAGTACCGCGCAAACTACTCGGAGTGGGATGACGATGAGGTGATGATGGCCGCCTCTCCAATGCAGGAAGACACAGCTCTTGGGGTGGAGAGAATACGATCGCCGTCGAGCTATTAGCTTACTGCTCAACACTTACTTTTGTGCCTAATTTTTTCTTATTAATCATTTAGATTGTTTATGTGCAGATGCGAAAGAAATTAATTTCAGAAAGGAAAGGGAAAATATCTAAAGTTTACAGTTTTGAGTTAAGAGAGAGAGAGAGAGAAAAAAAAAAGTTAAATATTTATGCTTAAATGAAAAACTGTGTTTTTGCTTTTAAACCCCTTCTTGTGAAAAGACAGAAAAATAAAGAAGAGAATATGTTCAAAAGAACATGTGCTAAGTGAATGAACATATACCAGTAATGACAAAACACAAATACATATAATTTGATAAAAAAAAAAATTGTTTTCCTATCCCATTTCATATTATGGAATCTGTATAATCAGCCTTTAAAAAATTATCCATATTAGAGCAAAAACTTTTTAAAAAGACTTTCCTCTAAATAATGTTTAAATGTGAAAACTAAAATAAGTGCATTGCTCCAAAACAGATTTTGGCATTGAATGCAATTACTAAATCTGGAAGCCTGTATTCACATTTATGGATTTTGGCCACAAATCTTAAAAAGTGCCAGGAATGGTTTTTTATTAAGTAAAACTTACTTAACATTACTGTTAACCAGAAGAAAACTACTATTAGAATAACTGGTTAACCCTTCTGTTATGGGTATTTTTTGAGGGGTAGAATCACTTTTGCACTGCATTTTTTTCTTTCTTTCTTTCTTTCTTCAAAGCACAATCTTCAGTTCCTTCAGTTGCAACTAAAGTATCATACCAAATGCTAATTAGTATCATGTTTCTTATATATATATTGACTTTGATATACCATAAATCTAGAAAATGATAGAAAACACAACTTAAAATACCCAGCCTAGCCCAAACAACTGAAGAAGAGGCCCATCTGAAAAGGGTTAATAATTTTGGGAATTAATTAGATGGGAATGGATTTGCTTGCCCAGTCCCCAGGATGGGTGCAATTGTAGTATAGGTTCCATATCCACTCATTACTTTCTTCATACTCATGAAATAGAATTGCTGTTTTACAGGAGGACAAAAAGCAACTTCATTTTTTTGTGTTTGTGTTCTGAAGGTGAACTGTAGAGATGGGAAAGAGGAAGGAAACCTGTGCTTATGACTACAAGTGCCACAGTAAAAGGCAGCCTTACTGACACAGGGGCACATTGCAGCCATTGGGTATAGTTTGAGTCACCTTCCTCTTCTCATTCTGCTTGTACGTCCTTCATTTTATTCCTTGGCCAATCACATTTTATTTTACGATAGTTTTTCAAATCCGATCTTTTTATTCAACTGATCAGAAGCAGAAATTACCATGATGTCATCAAAAAAGGTAATTTTACATTTTTTTTTTACCACAAAATGACAAAACACCTGAACTAAAGTAAGATACTAAGAAATTATGAAAAATATCACATTTAAGAACAATCTAGTGATTTTTGTGACATTTCAGCACAACTTATCCAGAACTCAGCAAGAAATGCACAACGTCTCAAGACGTTCACCGGTCCTTTATATTTTCCTTACCAATGTTATTTTACGATAGTTTTTCAAATCCGATCTTTTTATTCAACTGATCAGAAGCAGAAATTACCATGATGTCATCAATATCACGTTTTCTGTGACATTTTTTTTTTACATTATATCACATTTTATGACATTCAAACACCTGAACTAAAGTAAGAGAGTCTAAGAAATTATGAAAAATAATCACATTTAAGAACAATCTAGTGATTTATTCCTGACATTTCAGCACAACTTACCCGTCCAGAACTCAGCAAGAAAATGCACAACGTCTCAAGACGTCACCCGGGTCCAGGGATATTTTCCTACCATGTGATAGGTCAACCAGTGCAAATGGGTTAGAAGTGTTTTGAAATATAAAAGATATGGTACTCCGAAGGTGAAAAGTAAAACAAAATCAACAAATTTCTCTATTCTATGTAATAAACAACACTGAGATCACAAATACTTCTTCTACACTATCTAAGTTTTAAATAAACACTTGTACATTCAAGCTTGCTCCAAATATAACAATCAAGACAATAATCTAAGACATAGTAACTGCAAAATAAAAATGGAAATTAAAGATGAAACAAAATCAAATCATGATATTAGTTACTAATGACCTTTGATATTAATGTAACAATTTTATTTGTTTATGGGTGGGGGGTGGGGGGGGCGGTCATTTCCATTGTCTCTTAAGCTTTTGGACAATTCACACAACCTTTTAAGATGTCTTATCCATACCATCATGGTCTGATCGCTAAACTTTCATTATATTACTGTATTACTATTACTCATTATTAATTTTACATATTATAAAAATTTTGATATAGATGCTATAGTTGTTATTAAAACTATATTTTAGAATGATAACTGAACAACTATAATACCTGTTTGTTCCTGAAAAAATAAGAGAAATGGAACCCTTTTCATGTTTTAATGTTATCATTTCTATAATAAAACTTATTATAGAGAATTGAGGAAAAACCAGTACCAATCACATGTTTCAATAATATTTACCTATGCATTAGTATAAAAGCTGTAAAAATCTTGATTTGTGTATTGTACTTTGTATCATCTGGTCTCGGAGAATATTTTCTTATATTTTCAAATATTTTCTTGTTCCTCTTATGAAATTACAAATAGGATGTACATTGTCACTTTTAAAATAACTGTATGTTACATAAAATTAAAACAAAATCATTCTCAAGCTCATAAACTATTCCTAGATTCGCTATACCAAAGTTACAGTAGAATATAAAAATAATAAAAATAATAGTTATACTGTAATATAACACTGTATAGCAATAATAATAGTAAAAAATAAATTCAGATGTGAGAACCTACTATCCCACCTTTCCGCTGTTTTGCTGATTTAAACGTTTCTTCAACCCCTGTAGAATGGGTAACTTTTCATTTATATATTTGAGTGGGATGAACATATTTAGAGAAGAAGGATCATGAAATCAGACCAAACATGCATCAATTAATCAGATCAAGTGAAAAGAGTTAATCAATTCCAAGTTATTCACTTTTGGTAAAGCAATGAGTAAGAGGAATCGTGGCACTGCCAGCTGTTCTTGTTTGTAAGAGCAGAATCAAGTACATAACAATTATCATTACACCATTATCATTTCCATTATCATCACTACCAAACACATCATCAACATCGCTCGGTGACCATTCATGAGTCTAGTTGTTTTCTAATTATTAGAGATGTGTCTGATTACTTCTGTAAAGATATGGGAAGGTGAGGGGGCTTTGTTTCATCCTATAGGCCCTAGGAATAGGATGATCCCCCACCCGTCCCCTGGATAGCTGTTGTTGAGCATCACCTGTCCTTTACGAGTACATAATAAATATGAAAAAATAACGACTACCTAACAAAATCTAAGAGCAGATAAGAACCTTTGTTTTAGTTGAGCACCATTTACCATCAAATATATATATAATATATAATATATATATATATATATATATATGTATATGTATATATATATATATATATATATATATATAGATAGATAGATAGATAGATAGATAGATATATATTATATAGATTAATATATATTATATATATATATAATTATATATATATATATATATATATATATATATATATATATATATATATATATATATATATATATATATCTTACCTGACATATATGTAATTTAAGAATTATTCCCTCTGATAAGAATATAAAATACTTATCAATTTATAAAATATTCTATTTATATAGGAAAACAGGCTTTCAATCATTCATATTTCACGTTTAAAAATACTTTGATGCATTTTTCAAACCATGTGATCAGATTCCATTCCTGAGTGTCATAGTTGCAGTTACATAACAAGTAATACTACCCTAACCCTTATGAGGCTGTCACCAGAGGGTTTCTTTTCAAATGTTCCTGTAACTTTCTTATATCTTCTCTGGGATCCTTGTCTGTAAGCCTTGGACACTGTAATAGAGAAAACAATGTTGTTGAGTATATCTTCCTTATCTTTTTATAAAATACTCAAGAAATCTGCCAGCAATTAGTGTTGATTCTATTGACATGAATGTCAGTGTTATTTTAAAATCAAAGATTCGTTTTAATTAGTGGAAAATTAATAATCCTAATCAATAAAAACACAGCACTGTGTCTTGAAGGATGAAATGATACACAGCCACAACAAGAATGAAGCAATTACTTGTGAAATTTCAAGTCATGCTTAACTGTTCATCTGAACATAAAACCAAAATATCATCATTTATTGTTCCTTTCTTATTGTAGCTGTATTTTGCTTCAATCTAAATCCTAAATATATTTACAGTTGTACATAGATTTACATAAAATAACTGAATCTGTCAGACTACATACCTGACAAAAATCACGCAATTTTATTGCATCTGGCATTTGTTCATCTATCCTCTCCTGTCGACTGCTGTTTGATGGATGCGTTGACAAAAATGCTGGGACACTCTCTCCCCCAATACCTGCCTGGCTGTGCAGTTCATCTTGTAGACATAATTTACCCCAAAACACACTTGCTTCGCGGACATCATAGCATGCCTGAAACACACATCCTCATAGCAAAGAAATATATACAAGCAAATTACTCAAGGAAGAAAATTATATAGCCTAAGAATAGAAAAAGAAAGGAAGAAAGCAAGAAGAAGAACAAGAAGACAACTCACCTTTGCAGCTAATTGTAATCCCACTGAATCTGCTTCATCTTCTATATTTCTTGAGTAAGGCAACTTAAGAAGCACTTCAGCAACTCTGAGAAGAAACCAGTGAGTGACAGCAGCAATCCCATCACTTGGCAAAAAAGCCCAAATAAATGCCAAGGGAAACAGAATGAGGACATCAAGCAGATACCCATGACTCAGCTGTTCTGCCTGCAACATGAATTGTGCATGTATAAGTAACATTGTTATTAGGAAGGACAGGATGCTCTCATGTTAACAGTACAGTAGAAAAATGAACTATTCACAAAACCTGTTTTGTGTATGATGGCTCCTGTTGATGTAGTTATATTTAAAATCCCAAAGTGAAATCAAGGTCACAGTGCAAAAAGGTAGGACACCTTTCCGTAGAAATACTTACAGCATGCTCAAGTATAGCATGGCTCATTTCATGGGCAATTATCATGGCTAACTGGTCATCGTTGTCGAACAGTTCCATCATTCCTCGAAACATGATAATGTCACCACTCTGGAAAGAGGTGAAAAGATAAGAATAAATCATTATACGCGAACGCTTTCTCTGCCCACAAATATTCAATAAAAAATCTTTGCACACCATTCGAGGAAGGAATTAACCCAAGACAGAAAGAAAAAACATGAGCATAATCATAATCAGTTATAGATAATTATCTTTGTAGCTTACTGGCAAGACAAAACAGTTGACTGTAGGATCGTCAATAACTGTAACAGTCCAAACTTTCGTGTACAGCTGAGGAATACTGTTGTTGGCTTGCAGTAATCGGTTACCCACACTGCTTACTCTTTTAACCATTGGATGATCAGCTGGCATCTTCTTGTCTGCAAACTGAGCCATCTCCTATGGAAAGATAAATCTAGTTTAATTTCGGTACTTACTCTTAAACACACTGACTAAAATATCATACCTAACCCTTTTGTAATATAAACAGGAAACAAGGAAAGATTATAATTTGTAAAAATATAAACTCATCCTACAAAAATCATCCTTTTACTCAAGTGCTTCTCTCACATCTCCTTCATCAAATGAGAGTCAGAGTGATAAAGAAAGACTGGAAAAGGATGACCTATGGGTATAGATGATCATGATCACTATTACTGACCAATATCACCAGCACTATCATTACAATGCTCTTATTACTATCTTCAACATCATTAACATTATACATTGTCTCATTTTTACACAAGTACAAGTAACTTCAGACACTGCAATGGTCAAACTCCTCCCATTTATTAAATAACCTTTAAGGGGTCTGCCGTCTAGACCAAGTGTCAATGAAATAAGTATCTTACAGACGAGGCCAAAGTATTGAAATGACGATAAATCTATCAAATCTAACAGCAACTCAGCAAATTGTACACAATAATCTAAATATAACAGCAAGTTACCTCATGGTACATTTCTTGGGAGATGGTAAACAGCTGCTCTGGCGTGAAGACCATGAACCTTTTCCTTCCTGTGAAAGGTGTGGTGGTTATATGGTTTTCATAGTAACTATAGCCTGCACTACCCAGTAGGAACGACACAACTGTAACAAGACAAACAAATAGATATCAGTGACTGTTCTGCTGAAGGAGGGAAGGAGGGAGGGAGGGAGGGAGGGAGAGGGAGAGGGAGAGGGAGAGGGAGAGGGAGAGGGAGAGGGAGAGGGAGAGGGAGAGGGAGAGGAGAGGGAGGGAGGGGAGAGGGAGAGGGAGAGGGAGAGGGAGAGGGAGAGGGAGAGGGAGAGGGAGAGGGAGAGGGAGAGGGAGAGGGAGAGGGAGAGGGAGAGGGAGAGGGAGAGGGAGACAGAGAGAGGGAGACAGAGAGAGAGAAACAGAGAGAGACAGAGACAGAGACACAGAGACGGTGTCAGAGAGAGATAGACATAGAGACAGAGATAGAGACAGACACAGACATAGAGACAGAGATAGAGACAGACACAGACATAGAGAAGAGAGAGAAGAGAGAAAGAGAGCAAAACAGAGAGAAAGACATGGGGATGATGGAGGAGAAGGAAGGGAGGCAGAAGAGGTAATTTTCTGTTCACATTACTTTGAAATCATACCACTTCAGTTGCCTATCCTTATAACCCTGCTTTATTATATACAATTAATATCAAATATCATTAACTCTACCAAAACCAGTCAAATCTTAAGTTGTGTGTATTTTCTATCATTTTCTATTCTTGTGGTATAAATTAAGTCTCTACATGATATATTAGTAAAGTGATACTGATTAGCTGTTGTTATAATAGGTCATCATAACTGACAAAATAAATAGCTTCTCATTTCAGCATAAGGACGAAAGAAATCTGACCCCATAAAACTTCCCGTTACCAAAAAGATCCATTACATATGAAAGCTAATAAGGAGAGTAACCATAAAAAAACACCACCTTTACCCTTACAACGCCAAACTCAGTAGATTAACAAGCAGGACTTACACAAATAAATCCTTATATTACGTTGTAAATGCTGTAAAAACATTTCCCTCTTCTGCTTTGGTAGCGACTGCCACCATTTTCTGAACCCTCTGCCAACCATCACTGCTGCTACTTTGGTAATTGGCCGAAGTACAGCCATGAGTATAGGATTGACATTCCGAGGTCTGTGATGCCAAAGGAAAAAGATTAGTGTTAAATATGTCGAAATTTATCATGAGAATTAGTAAGTATATTCAGTTGGTGGTATGTTCTTTTTAAACTTAATTACACTTTTTTGTTGACAATAAAACTTAAAGAAAAAAATTAAAGTATAAATACAGGCTGACTGGTAAGATTGATAACTAAATATTCCAAGACTGAGAAATAAGCAATTTACAAAAGGATTTCAGAAATAATAATAATGATAATAATAATGATGATGATGATGATGATGATGATGATGATGATGATGATGATGATGATGATGATGATGATGATGATGATGATGATGATGATGATGATGATGATGATGATGATGATGATGATGATGATGATGATGATGATGATAATAATGATAATAATAATAATAATAATAATAATAATAATAATAATAATAATGATAATAATAATAATAATAGAAACAATAATAATAGAAACAATAATAACAATAGAAAAATAATAGTAACAATATTAATAATAATAATAATGATAATGATATGATAATAATAATAACAATAACAAAAAATAACAATAACAATTATAAAATAATAAAATTTACAGTAAAATAATAACCTTTACAATAATAAAAGATAACAAAATAATACCTTGTCGTTTGAATTGCCCTTCTTGGCTGGACTCCAGGACTCCTCGCAACCCTAAATAATTCATGATTTATATTGTTCGTTCTTCTACAAACAGATTTTAGGGTGCTATAGGGTGCTGTTGTACCACGATGTGAACATATGTTTTGTTTTGTCATGATATGAATGTTTGTCTGATATGCCCAATTCTGCATTTGTCTTGTATGCAGATTCAGCAGCATTCAGCTTGCCTGGCCTGGAATGAAAAATGATATCATGCTTTTATGGTTTATGAATTTATGTTAAGATGTAATAATCACATGTGTTATGTTAAAATGTAGGAATAGTGCTATACTTGCATCTCTAAAGGATGTGTGCTTCTATGTATATTGCCATGCTAATGATTCCATTACAATGATACACATTATTTTTTTTAGTAGTTTATAGGCATAAATATTATAGGCAGTTACGCAAGCA
>NW_028234408.1:44643964-44653964 GCF_977035675.1 Penaeus japonicus
TTCCAACGTAGTCTAACTGCCTAGCAGCTTAATTTCCAACGTAGTCTAACTGCTTGACAGCTTAATTTCCAACGTAGTCTAACTGCTTGACAGCTTAATTTCCAACGTAGTCTAACTGCCTAGCAGCTTAATTTCGAACGTAGTCTAAAAGTAGTGTTTAACGTAGCACGTAAAGCGATCAATCTCCGCTCTGCATCTTTTCCCAGGGGGGATGTTCTTGCATTATTAAGCAACTTAATTAGACTGCAAAATGGCTCCCTGTTCCTGCAAGATGCTAACGTTAGATCAAACACTTGACAAAATCACTCGAGGATATCAGGCTGAGGATGAACAGATGTTGCTGTTGGTTTGAGACGGGGGGAGGGGGGAGGGGGGGGAGAGGGGGGAAAGAGGAGAAGGGTGGGGAGGGGGAAGGATGGCGAGGAGGAAGAAGGATAGGGAAGGGGGGGAAGTAAGGGGGGAGGGGGGAAGAGGATGGAAAAGGAGAGGGGGAGGGAGTGGGAGAGGCAAATGGAAAGGGAGAGGGAGAGGAAAAGAGATTAGGGAAGAGGGAGAGGGAGAGGAAAAGAGATTAGGGGAAAGGGAGAGGAAGAGAGAGTGGGGGAGAGAGAGAGCGCGCGAGAAGGAAAAGAAGAAGGAAAAGGAGAGAGAGAGTTTGAGAGCAAGGAATGTGGTCGTTCTTTACGACTTTAACAAGTTATGAATACATATTGCAGATAAACAGCAAGGACACAGCACATCATCAACAATACGATCCTCACAACTAACAAATTCAAAGTTCACATAACGTACCAAATCAGATAAATTTAATAACTGAAACATACATGTGCAATCTGTCCTAGAATTCTTGCACGGCATCCAAAGGATTAAAAACTGAAATTGCAACTTTTAGCAGGCGAGTGCAAGTTTAAGCTTGACGAGATCGACATATTTTCCGATAATTCGTTGTCAGATCATCTCACTGTGGAGGAGAAGAGTCGCGGGGTTAAAGTATTTTCATTTTTGTTTTTGTTCTCTTGATTTAACAGAATTATCCATAGAGGGATGATTAGGTTTAGGAAATAAGTCGATTAGATGACGAAGAAGAAGAAGAAAAAAATGCTAGATAGGTTCCAGTGCTTTTTTTTCTATTTCTTTATCGATTAAATAAAGAGTGGGTTAAAAAAAACATCACTGATTAGAAGAAAATGGATTCCATTATTGTGCTGCTTTTAAACGATTAAAAAAAACATAAATATTTTCTAGTTCTATCCCTATTCTATATCACTTATATCCATTTTTTACCGACAAGAAAAAACAAAGGATTCCAATTCTATTCCATGTCTTTCAAACCTATTAAACAAAAAAATGAATAAAAAACAAATGGGTTCCAATTCTATTCCATTTCTTTCAAACCTATTTTTTTTTTAAATGAATAAAAAAACAAATGGGTTCCAATTCTATTCCATTTCTTTCAAACCTATTAAACAAAAAAATGAATAAAAAAACAAATGGGTTCCAATTCTATTCCAATTTTTCCCCTTAACACAAGACACTTAGCTGATTACAAGTACCGCGATCCGCCGCTAGATGGATTATAAGATCTGGGAAAATGGCACTTAAGACCAATACCTTTCCTGATTACCCGAAGCCGATCGGGTAAACGCCCCCTTGTCAATAACAGCGATATTCCCGCCTGGTACCGAAGGACTCTCGACCATCCGCGTTCGGTGTTGAAGCATGTTCATCGAGGCGACTCCAGTGCCATCTCTGCAAATGAAATCGAAGAAAGCAATTTTGGGAAAGGAATGCGCCGACGATCTGCTGCGCTCCGCCAGGCATGAATATCGCGTGATTTGATGTGATGTGAATGTCGGGGGATGTTAGTATGTGATTTTGAAAATCCCTTGATGTGATGTGAATACCGCTTTATGTTATAATATGATTTGAACATCCCTTGATGTGGCGTGAATGCCGCGTTATGTTATAATATGATTTTGAACAACCCTTGATGTGATGTGAATGCCGTGTTATGTTATAATATGATTTTGCATATCCTTTGATGTGATATGAACACCGTGTGATGTTATAATATGATTTTGAATATCCCTTTATGTGATGTGAATACCGCGTTATGTTATAATATGATTTTGAACAACCCTTGATGTGATATGAACACCGCGTGATGTTATGATATGATTTTGAATATCCCTTGATGTGATAAGAATGGCGTGTGGTGTTATAGTATGATTTTGATCATCCTTTGATGTGATATTAACACCGCTTGATGGTATAATATGATTTTGAATATCCCTTGATGTAATGTGAATACCGCTTTATGTTATAATATGATTTTGAATATCCCTCGATGTAATGTAAATACCGCGTTATGTTATAATATGATTCTGAATATACCTTGATGTGATATGAAGAGCGCGTGGTGATTTTAAATGTTTTTGAATACCCCGTGATGTGATGGCGTGTGATGTTATAAAATGATTTTGGATATCCCTTGATGTGATATGAATAGCGCGTTATGTGATATCAATACCTCGTGATATGATATGATTTTGAATATACATTGATGTGATATGAATACAGTTGAATGATGTGATATAAAATACTGCGTAACGACATGAATATACCATGATGATAAGACATAGACACCGTGTCATGTTATGATATGAATACCCCTTGATATGAGTGATATAAAATATATACCCATTATAATACGATATGAATATAAATGCCCTATGATATACTCATAAATATGACACGAATACGACACGAATACGACACGAACAACCACGAGGAAGATACGAAAACACGAACTAAGAAGGTGTTAAAAAAGTGATCATTGTGTGTATTGGAGATCTATCTATAACTTGGCCCTTTCTTAGACGGATCTTTCTTAATAGAATCTTTCGAAATAGGATCTTATTAGGATCTTTCTTAGTTGTGTCTTTCTTAGTAGAATCTTTCGAAGAAGGATCTTATTAGGATCTTTCTTAGTTGTGTCTTTCTTAGTAGAATCTTTCGAAGAAGGATATTATTAGGATCTTTTTTTAGTAGAATCTTTCTTAGTAGGATATTATTAGGATCTTTTTTAGTAGAATCTTTCGAAGAAGGATATTATTAGGATCTTTTTTAGTAGAATCTTTCGAAGAAGGATATTATTAGGATCTTTTTTTTAGTAGAATCTTTCGAAGAAGGATATTAAAAGGATCTTTCTTAGTAGAATCTTTCGAAGTAGGATATTATCAGGATCTTTCTTAGTTGTGTCTTTCTTAGTAGAATCTTTCGAAGAAGGATATTATTAGGATCTTTCTTAGTAGAATCCTTGTAAGTAGGATCTTATTAGGATCTTTCTTAGTTGTACCTTTCTTAGTAGAATCTTTCGAAGTAAGATATTATTAGGATCTTTTTTGTAGTAGAATCTTTCTTAGTAGGATATTAGGAAGATTTTTCGTAGCAGGATCTTTCTTGGTAGGATATTTCTGGGTAGAATCTTTCTTAGTAGGACTTAGTAGGATTTTATTAGGATCTTTCGTAGTAGAATCTTTCTTAGTAGAATCGTGTTAGATGAGGCCACGAGAGCAAGAGGGCGCATGTTCTGTCATGGATGATCATGATATTGATAATGGTGATAGTGATGTTAGTGATAGTGATTATATTAATGTTAATGATAATGGGGATGTTATAATGATGAGGATGATGATAGTGATATGATGATGATGATAATAATAATGATAATGATAATAGGGATATTAATGGTAATAACAACAATAATAAAACAATAATGATAATGATACTACTAAGGATAATGTTAATAGTAATATCAATGGTGATGATAATAGTGATCTTAATGATAATGATAATAATAATAATATGAATGATAATACTGATGATATAACTTATGATACTGGTGATAATTTTATCAATTGTGATAGCAGGAATAATGATGATAAAAGATAAAAGAGGAAGAAAAGGAGAAGAGGAGGAGGAGACATAGGAGGAGGAAGAGGAGAAGGAAGAAGAGGAGGAGAAGGAGGAGGAGTAGTAGTAGGAAGAGGAGTAAAAGGAGAAGGAGGAAGGTGAAAAAGGAGAAGAAGAACACGAAGAAAAAGAAGAAGAAGAAGAGAAGAAAACGTAGAAAAGAGAAAGAAAAGAAGGATAAGAGTAAGAGGAGGAGGAGGAAGAGGAGGAGGAGGAGGAGGCAGGGGAGGAGGAAGAGACTTACCAGCCCTGTAAATTCTTGCTTGAGTTGCCTGTTAGTCAATGCACTATAAATACCCACCCGGTTTACCTTGCTTTTTGTTCTTTTAGATAGACTTTTCCCATCTTGATATCAACTACCGGTCATTCTTGGCATCCCGAGGATTGGTATTACGTAATAAGTCTTTCGCAAAGCTAGGAAACACAGACATATCTTAAATTAACATTTTTTTTTCAAACGCAGAGCATTAACTAGATCGAACTGCCTTGCACTAGAATTCTAATTGATTTCCGGATTTGTAAAGTATATGTTTATTCGTGTGAATTATTCGTGTTATCGCCATGTATGCTAACCTTTTTTTAATGTTATATGATTAGGATTGTCACTCTGATATAATCTCTGATATGATTACCAAGAACGACTTTGAATAGCATGAGTGACAGAACAAGGAAGTGAGTACCAACTTAACATTTAAATGAGAATGTGTACACACAGTATAATTTCTTGTGCTAGATATGGGTGCATCATCATAGCTAACAAGACCACTGTACAAAAAAAAAAAAAAAAACTATGACTTGCAGTATCTCCTTTGGCACCAGAAAAAAAAATTAATGGATGATGCAACTAGATGGTATATAATTTCTTGCGTCTGTGGTCAACACTTGCAGACATTAACCATGATAAGAGGACGGGAATTATCCTCACTCGACCGTGAGAACTTCACTGCATTGTTTCCTTTATTGTTTGCAACATATGAAGGAAATCACGTGCAGAGGGGTATCCTTGCCGTTAAGGGAACGGTGATTAGAAGGTCACTGCCAATGTCAAATTATGACGTGTCTATCTGTGTTGCAATTGATAATGTGTTAACCGTTACAGGAAATATATTATTGTTGAGGATACGTAAACACAAGTGGGGGAGGGAGGGGGGAGAGATGCTGGACATGCATTCAGGATGAAACGAAACCGAGTGAGCTCACCTGGGGATGAGACTTGGTGTTAAGTATTCCTTTTTCCTTTGAATTCTATTTTTGTTCTTTCCTTTTTATCATTTCAACTTGAGTTCGAAAAAGGGGTTATTTCGAATTTAAGGTTTTATATGAATTGTGAGAGGGAACTCAGTAGAACTAAATTCTTTAAATTAGGTTTCGTGAAGAGAAGCATAGGTCATAGTGTCTACCAAACGCCATATTATAAAGTCATATATGCAACATTAAAATTGCAAGCTTTTAGAGTGAAGGAGTGAAGCGTAACACCACGATGTATTTTTACGTCAACTCTTCCGTTGATTTAACAGCAAAAACAACGATGATGCTGAAGAAATGCACAAAGTCCAACATACATGCAACGAGCTACATTGCATCTCAACGGGCGTCACAGTAATGTCGAATACCCAGAGTAGAATAGGCAGAGCGAGCGGCTGGAGGAACTGGAGTAACGGAATTTAGGCCGAGGGTAATCCTTCATTCCAGGCTGGAACCGACACTCATTTAACGGAGGAGAGGCCTGTGTTGTTCCTGACTCGGATATTGGCTTTCGAGTGGATGTTTGGAGAGCCGTGGAGAGGGGGAGGGAGGAAGACGCTCCCCCACCCCCCACTCTCAAAACCCAACCCCCCGTCTCCACTTCTGACCCTCCACCCTGCCTCCTATTCTTCCCCTACCCCTCCCCTCCCCCTCCTCTACCTTCCTCCACTCCTCCTATTCTTCCCCCTCCCCCATCCCCTCCCCCTTCCTCCACTCCTTCTATCCTTCCCCCTCCCCCTTCCTCCACTCCTTCTATCCTTCCCCCCCTCCCCCTCTCCCCTCCCCCTTCCTCTACTCCTTCTATCCTTCCCCCCCTCCCCCTCTCCCCTCCTCTCCCTTCCTCCACTCCTTCTATTCTTCCCCCCTCCCTCTCCCCTCCCCTCCCCCTTCCTCTACTCCTTCTATCCTTCTCCCTCCCCTCCCCCTTCCTCCACTCCTTCTATCCTTCCCCCCCCTCCTTCCTCCACTCCTTCTATCCTTCCCCCCTCCCCCTTCCTCCACTCCTTCTATCCTTCCCCCTCCCCCTTCCTCCACTCCTTCTATCCTTCCCCCCTCCCCTCCCCTTCCCCTACTCCTTCTATCCTCCCCCCTACCCCTTCCTCCACTCCTTCTATCCTTCCCCCCTCCCCTCCCCTTCCCCTACTCCTTCTATCCTCCCCCCTACCCCTTCCTCCACTCCTTCTATCCTTCCCCCCCTCCCCCTCTCCCATCCCCTCCCTCCCCCTTCCTCTACTCCTTCTATCCTTCCCCCTCCCCCTCCCTCTTCCTCCACTCCTTCTATCCTTCCCCATCCCCTCCCCCTTCCTCCACTCCTTCTATCCTTCCCCCTCGCCCCCTCCCCTCCCCCTTCCTCCACTCCTTCTATCCTTCCCCCTCCCCCTTCCTCCACTCCTTCTATCCTTCCCCCTCCCCTCTCCCTTCCTCCACCTCTTCTATCCTTCCCCCTCCCCCTTCCTCTACTCCTTCTATCCTTCCCCTCCCCCTTCCTCCACTCCTTCTATCCTTCCCCCCCTCCCCCTCCCCTCCCCCTTCCTCCTTCCTTCTATCCTCCCCCATCCCCTCCCCCTTCCTCCCCTCCTTCTATCCTTCCCCCCTCCCCCCTCCCCCTCCTCCCCTCCTTCCCCTTCCTCCACTCCTTCTATCCTCCCCCCCTCCCCCCCCTCCTTCCCTCCCCTACTTGCCGCCCCGCACACTCTCTGTGGACCGGGTACGCCAGAAGACGAGTGTGTGCTCAGCTCGCGACGTGATATTTCATTCGGAAAGACTTTCTCCAAAGTTAAGATTTTGAGATTGTTATTTTTTTAAATCAATAAGTACACACACTCACACACATCAACACATACATGTATACACACATATGCATACTCACATGTGTGTGTGTGTGTGTGAGTGTCCGTGTGTGTGTGTGTGTGTGTGTGTGTGTGCGTGCGCGAAAATAGAAAATAAAAAATAGTAATCGGCAACCATGACCTTCCAGTCCTTAACACGCACCTGTGCAGGACGACCTTGTAAGGTGACATACAAGCATAAAAAACGATATAACTATACTTGTGGTTCTTTACTCATTCTTATTTATGTAAGGCACCTGAATCTTCAAAGAAATAAATCATTTATAGTCCGTTTTTATGCTTCGAAAAGAAAAAAAAGAAAAAGAAAATGTTTCGGAACCGGAGTCAGTGAAGCTTGCCGTGATTTCGGAAAAAAAAGTTTCTATATAGATGAAATACAAGTATCTAAACTTTTTCTTCCTTTTCTTTCTTTCTTATGGCTAGAATCGGAGAGTATTACATCCCTCCTTGTGTATTGTGAGTGAGGAAAAGCGTCCCTTTCATCTATTTTCTTTTTCAAAGCTAATCTGTTCTTTGAAGCTTCGCGTTCGATGCTTCAAAGCACAAAGCGGGTTTCTTCTTTTCGAAACGATTCACCGGTTGTGAGTTCGGAGCTTTGTATTTTTTGGTTATCGTATTGATTTGTTTTGGAATATCATCGTTATTATGGTTTTTATTGTTATTGTTGTTGATATCATTTATTTTTATCATTGCTGTTATTGTTTTTATTATTATTATTTTCATTATTATCATATCATTATTTTCATTCTCATTACCATTACCATTACCATTATCATCATCATCATTATCATTATCATAACCATCATCATCATAATCAATAATATCATGGTTAAGCAAAAAAAGAAATACAATGTATTATATTTCTCGTTCATTTCTATTTTCTTTCCTTCAACAAAACAGAGTTTGAGAAAAAAAAAGAGAAAAAAAAGATAATGACGACAACCGTAAGCGTAAAACTGACGTCAATGTATTCATTTATCTTTTTTCCTCGCAGCCAAAGCTCTCCGAGTTCGGAATCTGTACTCGATAACCTTGGTCACTGCTACGCTGGTTGAGAGAGGCCAGAGGGATGCGTGTGTGTGTGTGTGTGTGTGTGTGTGTTTTGTCTTTACATGTGTGGATGCATGTATGTATGTGCGTATAGCAATGCATGAATAGATGGATACAACCAAAAGTAACTACACGAACACATACGCACGCATAATTAGTATATATGCGTATTTATGAATTTAAATATATATATATATATGTTTATATATATATATATATATATATATATATATGTATATATATATATACACACACACACACACACACTCACACACACACACACACACACACACACACACACACACACATATATATATATACATATATATATATATATATATATATATATATATATATATATATATATATATATATATATATGTGTGTATATATATATATAAGGTTATTGGGCAGGAAACGCGAATATTCAACCACGTACCGAAAAATATCGAAGCGACGATTCAAGTCTCAAGAAGCTCCGAAATCATCCTCTCTGAGAGATAGCCGATCAGGAAGTACTCGCGAGAGGATGTCCTCAAATCTTAAGCCGCTGAAATAAGGATGCTGATGAGGAGGATGAGGATGGCGCCGGTGGGCCCGATGAGACGCCTTTGAAAAGAAACTTCAGACCATCTCCTCGAGTTTTCAAGAATCCTCATCAAAACGGCGGATCCGTATTTCCAGGTAATGGGATTTCCGTCCGTCCCGGGTTTTAAAGGAAGCGTCGATGTTCCTCCGGGGGGGGGGCTTAAAGGGGGGGGGGGCTGTAGGTGTGTGTGTGGGGGGGTGAGGTGGTGAGGGGACGGAAGGAGGGTGGGGGTGGGGGGAGGGAGAAGGGAAAGAGAAGGGAGAGGATAGGTTGGATGGGGGGATGGGGTGGAGGTGAGGACAAGTGGAAGTGAATGGCAGATGATGGACAGCTGGAAGGGGAGTGTGGGGCGGGGCGGGTGGGGGTGGTGTGGGGGGGTGACACGGCAACGAGAGAGTGAAGAACGAATGAAGAAAAGCTGGAACGGATTTAGTAGATTAAGAACAGATTGGGCAGAAAGTGAATGAAAACAGCTGGAATAACGGAACAGCTGGAAAGGAGATGCAAGTTATGAAAAGATGAAACAAAGCCGTAAACAAGGACAGCTAGAACAGAGTAGCAGATGAAGAACAACTGGAAAATAGTAGCCAACAAATGAACTTAGAACAGAGAGGCAGAGGAAAGAAATAGAACAAACTACTAGAGGAAGAAGAACAGAGAAGCAACAGCAAAGTCTATACAACTCAAACGCAGTAATAAATAAAGAACAGCTAGCTAGAACAGACACAAAACACCCCAAGACAAACGAAGAACAGGAACGAAGAACAACAACAACCCAGACCGGACAAACCAAGGAACAACAACAACAACGAAACTCAAAGACCAGAATGCCGACACAGATTTCCGACAGGGCGAGGGAGAAAAGCCCGAGAGGGACCCGAGAGGAACCCGAGAGGAACCCGAGAGGAACCCGAGAGAAGCCCGAGAGGAAATCGAGAGGAAATCGAGAGGAACCCGAGAGGAGCCCAAGAGGAACCCGAGAGGAACCCGAGAGGAACCCGAGAGAAGCCCGAGAGGAACCCGAGAGAAGCCCGAGAGGAACCCGAGAGGAACCCGAGAGGAGCCCGAGAGGAACCCGAGAGGAGCCCGAGAGGAACCCGAGAGGAACCCGAGAGGAACCCGAGAGGAGCCCGAGAGGAGCCCGAGAGGAACCCGAGAGGAACCCGAGAGGAACCCGAGAGGAACCCGAGAGGAACCCGAGAGGAACCCGAGAGGAACCCGAGAGGAACCCGAGAGGAACCCGAGAGGAGCCCGAGAGGAACCCGAGAGGAACCCGAGAGGAACCCGAGAG
>NW_028234408.1:44676464-44678964 GCF_977035675.1 Penaeus japonicus
TCATCTCTCTCTCTCTCTCTCTCTCTCTCTCTCTCTCTCTCTCTCTCTCTCTCTCTCTCTCTCTCTCTCTCTCTCTCTCTCTCTCTCTCTCACACACACACACACACACACACACACACACACACCCACACACACACACACACACACACACACACACACACACACACACTCTCTCTCTCTCTCTCTCTCTCTCTCTCTCTCTCTCTCTCTCTCTCTCTCTCTCTCTCTCTCTCTCTCTCTTCCTATCTAAAAGCTTTCTCTGCTTTTCCGTTCTTCCTGCTCTCCTTTTCTTCATTCCCCTTTCTCTCCCTCCCTCCCCCTTTCGCCTTCTCTACCTTCTTCTCTCTCCCTTTCTTCTTCCCTCCATCACTTTCCCTTTCTCCTACCCTCCCTCCCCCTTTCTCATTTCTTCCTCTTTCTCTCCCTCCTTCCCTCTACCTTTCCCTTCCATCCCTCCCTCTCTCTTTCACTCCCTATTCTTTTCTCCTTCCCTCCCTCTTTCTTTCTCCTTCCTTCCATCTCCCTTCGTTTCCCTTTCTCCTTCCCTCCATCTCTCTTCTTCTCCCTTTCCCTTCCTCCATCTCCCTTTCTTCTTCCCTCCCTCCCTCTTCCTTTCTCCGTCCCTCCCTCTTTCTTTCCCCTTCCATCTCCCTCCCTCTCTCTCCCTTTCTTCTTCCCTCCCTCTCCCCTTCCCTCCCTCCATCTCCCTTTCTCCTTCCCTCCCTCTTTCTTTCCCCTTTCATCTCCCTCCCTCCCTCTCCCCTTCCATCCCTCCCTCTTCCTTTCTCCTTCCATCTCCCTCCCTCTTCCTTTCTTCTTTCATCTACCTCCCTCTCTATCTCCCTTTCTCTGTCCCTCCCTCTTTCTTTCCCCTTCCATCTCCCCTTCCCTTTCCCTCCCTCTTCCTTTCTCCGTCCCTCTCTCCTTCCCTCCCTCCCTCCCCCTTTCTCCTTCCCTCGCTCCCTCTTCCTTTCTCCTTCCATCTCCCTCCCTCTCCCTTTCTCCTTCCCTCCCTTCCGTCCGCCACTTCGCCACCAGTTAAGCAGGTGCAGGAGCGTAGGACGACACATCCTCAAGTCCTCCTCCTATACTCGTCCGTTTAAAGCATTATTGAAAAACAGCCGCACCTGTTTCTTCCGCCTCGTCTTTCTTAGCAACTGGGCTTGACTTGGAGGAGGAAACTGGAAATCATTATTGGTTCGTACCGCTCTTAGGAGACGCATGTCTTTTTTTTTTTTTTTTTTTTTTTTTTTGGGGGGGGAGGGGTTTTCCGTTTAGCGTATTGATTCTCGGTTGTTTCTTTCCGTTCGTGATTGTAAGATTCATTTTTAGGTTTGTTTGTGCAACTTCGAACTGCGAACGTTTTCCATCTGATATATTAGTTATCAGAACTGCGAACGTTTTCCATCTGATATATTAGTCATCACTAAAACACAAACTGGATCTATGGCTCTAGCATAACCCCTCCTAACCCCTACCCCGTATACACACACACACATACATACCCTAACACACTTGAATCCTCACCAACTCCTTTAATGCCCTCATACATTGGCTTACAGAAGTGCCTTTGAGCTGCTCTGACCTGATTTATGCGCTGATTTGTCTTGATCATTGGCGGGGAGGAGGGTTACTTCCGGGTCGTGTAACAAGGGGGAGCGTGTGGGTGAAGGTTAAAGTGATGGCGATTATCTGGTCGTGAAATGCAATCTAGGGATAATAAAATTCTCCACGTGTTGCCCAACCGACTTTAAAGCTACTAGAAAAAAAAAGAAAAAAAAAAAGAAATGATGGTGAAATAAGTCGTCAGAGGGGGAATAATAATAATGAAGTCGTATAATGTGTAATAAGTTACGCGTAGATCAGAACAAAGTACAGAATTAAGTAAAACCAATAAAGAGGAAGAATAGTAAGGATACAAAGAAATAGAACGACGTGCTGCGGGGCAAGAGGAAGAGGAAGGCAGAGGCAGTGAAGTCTTGCAGGGAACGGACAGCCAGGTGTCGAGCGGGGACGTCTCTTTTATATATTTTTTTTTTTGACAGTGTGGCTGGTTTCGTATGTCGTCATTACCTGATGGAACTCTTCTTTTTATAGAGCTTTCCCGCCCTCAGAACAAACACACAACCCTCCACTATAGCCTGCAATTATTTCGGAGGGGGGGAGGAGGAGCAGTTAGAGATAGCGTAGATTCGTTGCATGCAATAGAAGCGTAACGTCCTCTTGTGGGCAATAATAAGCCCATCGTTCCCTACGTGTCTCCCTCTCCCACTGCTTCGCCATGGAACAAATGGAGTCCCTACAGTCAAGCGTAGTTTAATTAAGCCTGATCAGACTGCCAGCGGCGACCTTGGCAGACGGTCGACGGGGCACACGTATTGTACACAAGCCTCGGGGCCTTCCAAAACCTTTTGGCGCCCCCCCCCTCACCCTTCCCCCTCACCCCTCACCCTACCCCCTTACGCTCTCTTCCGTGATTTAAGCCTTCTATAAGACCCGT
>NW_028234408.1:44683964-44688964 GCF_977035675.1 Penaeus japonicus
TTTATCTGTTTCTCTGTTGATTAGTTCGTTCGTTTGTGTATTTATTGTATTTATTATTATTGGTGTTATGATTGTTGTTATTCTTACTATAATTATAATTCTTCTTATTGTTATTGTTATTATTTATTTCATTTTCCTTATCATTATTATTGTTCTCTTTATTTTTATCATTGTTATCATTATCATTAACATTGCTATCATTATCATTTTTATTATTTTCATGATTATTAGCATTATGATTATCCTTATTATTATCATTATCATTATCATCACCATCACCATCATTATCATTATCATTATCATTATCATCATCATTTGTTATTATTATTATCATTATATCAAGCAACACACACACACACACACACACACACACACACACACACACACACACACACACACACACACACACACACACACACACACACACACACACACACACACACACACACACACACACACACACACACACACACACACACACACACACACACACACACACACACACACACACACACACACACACACACACACACACACACATCGTGTTCAATACCTTAAGTATCACCCGCTTGGTGCCAAAATGATCATCTTTAGAAGGGAGAGGGCAAAGGTCTCTTAATCTCCCTCGGTGTCTCCCTCTGTGTCTTTTTTTCTCATTTTTTATCTCTTAAGTCTCTCGGTCTTTCACTCTGTGGCTGTATCTTCATATCTCTCAGTCTCTCTTTCTCTTTTTTTCTTTTTGTGACTGTCTCTTAATCTCTTATGGTCTCTCTCTCTCTCTCTCTCTCTCTCTCTCTCTCTCTCTCTCTCTCTCTCTCTCTCTCTCTCTCTCTCTCTCTCTCTCTCTCTCTCTCTCTCTTTCTCTCTCTCTCTCTCTCTCTCTCTCTCTCTCTCTCACTCTCTCTCTCTCTTTCTCTCTCTTTCTCTCTCTTTCTCTCTCTCTCTCCCTCTCTCTATCTATCTACCTATGTCTCATCCCCCCCCCCTCTCTCTCTCTCTCTCTCTCTCTCTCTCTCTCTCTCTCTCTCTCTCTCTCTCTCTCTCTCTCTCTCTCTCTCTCTCTCTCTCTCTCTCTCACTCTCTCTCTCTCTTTCTCTCTCTCTCTCCCTCTCTCTATCTATCTACCTATGTCTCATCCCCCCTCCCCCCCTCTCTCTCTCTCTCTCTCTCTCTCTCTCTCTCTCTCTCTCTCTCTCCCTCCCTCCCTCTCTCTCTCTCTCTCTCTCTCTCTAATCTAATTCCCTCTCCGTCTCCATCCCCCTTTCCTATTACCTCTCGCTCGCTCTCCTTCTCTCCTTCTCTTCCCCTTTCTCTCAATAAATCTGAAACGGAACCGAATGAAAAAGGATAAGATTAATCGCGGCGACCAATGAGATCTCAAGATAAAGGAAGCAGAGGCAGAGTAATTAGCCATTAATGAAGGAGGGAAGTTGCTATCAGCGGCCATCCTGCTGGGTACGACATTCCCGTTGCGCTTCTCTTTATTCAACTTTTTTTTCTTTTTTTTCTCTTTCTCGGCGTATTTTTGGTTTTGCTTTATCTATTTTGTGGTTTTTTGCCTTTTTGCTATTCTTTTCTTTTTGTTATTTGGATTCTTCTTCTGTCTTTTACCTCCTCTTCCTCCTCCTTTTCTTCCATCTTCCTGCATTTCCAATACAAGACAGTAATTTGTTCTCGGTACCGTCACACACACACACACACACACACACACACACACACACACACACACACACACACACACACACACACACACATATATATATATATTTTTTTTTTTTTTTTTTTTTTTCCGCCTTCTTTCGCTTTTACTTCATTCCCTTTTTCTTTTCTGTTTTTAATAAGACTTCAAATCTAGTGTTTTGGTTTGATTTAGGGAATTGAAATAACATTTGATAGAATTAGTCACTCTTAACCCAGAAAGGTTTATTATTTCGATTGACTTTGTCAACGCTGTTTCCCCTCTTTGTCTAACACACACACATCATTATATTGCATTGTACGTTTGCAATAATGTTTCTGCAACGATTAATGCATTTGGTGGTCCTTTCGGGTACATTTTCTATAGCAATTATAAATCACTATTATATATACCAAATAAAATAGTCTTACAAATGCATAGCGATTAAGTTTAAATACCAGAATCTATTGTATTTCTAAATCCATGCTGGTCATATGTACTGTACACGCCAACCCCTTGTTAAAAAAAAACAAAACAATAGCAGTGTATTCTGACCCTCAGGATTATTATATTCATTGGAATATTTAATTATAGTATGAATTCGCATAGTACTCATCCGAGCTTTATCCCGAACATCATGAATCATTAACGTTTTACGGGTATGTTAACTGAAACAAAAATATTTTGTAGAAGCAAAACCATTCTGCTGAATGAGATGTAAAGCAGAACTGGAGAAACTCTACTGAAGCAAAGATATTCTCTGGTGAAATAGATATTCTTGTTGTGTAAATATATTTTAATTTAATAGATATATTATTTTAGTTACATAAAGGGTACTCCACTGAAATGAATATTCAGCCAATAGAAACGAGGATATACAGCTGAAATAAATAGATTCAGCTGAAACAAAGAGATTCAACTGAAACGAATAAACTTAACAGAAAGAATTATATTCAGCTGAAAGAAATAGAATCAGCTGAAAGAAATAGAATCAGCTGAAAGATATAGAATCAGCTGAAAGAAATAGATTCAGCTGAAAGAAATAGAATCAACTGAAAGAAATAGATTCAGCTGAAAGAAATAGAATCAACTGAAAGAAATAGATTCAGCTGGAAGAAATAGATTCAGCTGAAAGAAATAGAATCAGCTGAAAGATATAGAATCAGCTGAAAGAAATAGATTCAGCTGAAAGAAATAGAGTCAACTGAAAGAAATAGATTCAGCTGAAAGAAATAGATTCAGCTGAAAGAAATAGAATCAGCTGAAAGAAATAGAATCAACTGAAAGAAATAGATTCAGCTGAAAGAAATAGATTCAGCTGAAAGAAATAGAATCAACTGAAAGAAATAGATTCAGCTGGAAGAAATAGAATCAGCTGAAAGAAATAGAATCAGCTGAAAGATATAGAATCAGCTGAAAGAAATAGATTCAGCTGAAAGAAATAGAATCAACTGAAAGAAATAGAATCAGCTGAAAGAAATAGAATCAGCTGAAATAAATAGAATCAACTGAAATAAATAGATTCAGCTGGAAGAAATAGAATCAGCTGAAAGAAATAGATTCAGCTGAAAGAAATAGATTCAGCTGAAAGAAATAGAATCAGCTGAAAGATATAGAATCAGCTGAAAGAAATAGATTCAGCTGAAAGAAATAGAATCAACTGAAAGAAATAGATTCAGCTGAAAGAAATAGAATCAGCTGAAAGAAACAGATTCAGCTGAAAGAAATAGAATCAGCTGAAAGAAACAGATTCAGCTGAAAGAAATAGAATCAGCTGAGAGAAACAGATTCAGCTGAAAGAAATAGAATCAGCTGAAAGAAATAGAATCAGCTGAAAGAAATAGATTCAGCTGAAAGAAATAGAATCAGCTGAAAGAAATAGAATCAGCTGAAAGAAATAGAATCAGCTGAGAGAAACAGATTCAGCTGAAAGAAATAGAATTAGTTGAAAGAAATAGAATCAGCTGAAAGAAATTGAATCAGCTGAAAGAAATAGAATCAGCTGAAAGAAACAGATTCAGCTGAAAGAAATAGAATCAGCTGAAAGAAATAGAATCAGCTGAAAGAAACAGATTCAGCTGAAAGAAATAGAATCAGCTGAAAGAAACAGATTCAGCTGAAAGAAACAGATTCAGCTGAAAGAAATAGAATCAGCTGAAAGAAACAGATTCAGCTGAAAGAAATAGAATTAGTTGAAAGAAATAGAATCAGCTGAAAGAAATAGAATCAGCTGAAAGAAATAGAATCAGCTGAAAGAAACAGATTCAGCTGAAAGAAATAAAATCAGCTGAAAGAAAAAGAATCAGCTGAAAGAAACAGATTCAGCTGAAAGAAATAGAATCAGCTGAAAGAAACAGATTCAGCTGAAAGAAACAGATTCAGCTGAAAGAAATAGAATCAGCTGAAAGAAATAGATTCAGCTGAAAGAAATAGAATCATCTGAAAGAAATAGAATCAGCTGAAAGAAATAGAATCAGCTGAGAGAAACAGATTCAGCTGAAAGAAATAGAATTAGTTGAAAGAAATAGAATCAGCTGAAAGAAATAGAATCAGCTGAAAGAAACAGATTCAGCTGAAAGAAATAGAATCAGCTGAAAGAAACAGATTCAGCTGAAAGAAATAGAATCAGCTGAAAGAAATAGAATCAGCTGAAAGAAACAGATTCAGCTGAAAGAAATAGAATCAGCTGAAAGAAACAGATTCAGCTGAAAGAAATAGAATCAGCTGAAAGAAATAGAATCAGCTGAAAGAAACAGATTCAGCTGAAAGAAATAGAATCAGCTGAAAGAAACAGATTCAGCTGAAAGAAATAGAATCAGCTGAAAGAAATAGAATCAGCTGAAAGAAACAGATTCAGCTGAAAGAAATAGAATCAGCTGAAAGAAACAGATTCAGCTGAAAGAAATAGAATCAGCTGAAAGAAATAGAATCAGCTGAAAGAAACAGATTCAGCTGAAAGAAATAGAATCAGCTGAAAGAAACAGATTCAGCTGAAAGAAATAGAATCAGCTGAAAGAAATAGAATCAGCTGAAAGAAACAGATTCAGCTGAAAGAAATAGAATCAGCTGAAAGAAACAGATTCAGCTGAAAGAAATAGAATCAGCTGAAAGAAATAGATTCAGCTGAAAGAAATAGATTCAGCTGAAAGAAATAGATTCAGCTGAAAGAAATAGATTCAGCTGAAAGAAATAGAATCAGCTGAAAGAAATAGAATCAGCTGAAAGAAATAGATTCAGCTAAATAGAAATAGATTCAGCTGAAAGAAATAGAATCAGCTGAAAGAAATAGAATCAGCTGAAAGAAATAGAATCAGCTGAAAGA
>NW_028234408.1:44696464-44701464 GCF_977035675.1 Penaeus japonicus
ACAAGTCCTATATATCTAAGCAAGTATAATAGGCTCAGATTCATTTACAAGACACAAGGCACAGCATTAAAAAGATATTCATACTAAGATATTCACTATTCGATCTTTTTTTTTCATTTTGACGAAGGGAAGGAGAAGCGCACTGCCTGAGGAAACAAATACAACACACCCAAATGCACTGCTTTTGTACATCTGCATTGTGTCTCATGATAAAGCCATCAACATTCGTAGTTGCTGCGTCCATTGTAAAATAAACACGCATACGAAAATACGATGTGTGTGTATGTATGTATATATATATATATACGTATATATATATATATATATATATATATATATATATATATATATATATATATATATGTGTGTGTGTGTGTGTATATGTATATGTATATATATATGTATACACACACACACACACACACACACACATATATATATATATATATATATATATATATATATATATATATATATATATATATATATATATACACACATATACATATGTACAAACATACACACACACATACATACACACACACACACACTCACACACACACACATACACACACACACACACACACACACACACACACACACACACACACACACACACACACACACACACACACACACACACACACATACATACATACACAAATACACACACAAATAAACACATACATATAAAGTGCTTGAATAACATTATGTCTATTTAATCATTTCTCCCAATACGCATGCATCACGAGACAAAAGCAAATCATAAATGTAGCATTTAATTATATATAATCAAGCATATAAAAAATAAAAATAAAAGACACTCGTTTTTTATATAAACTTCTATTGGTGGATCTATTTACACTAACTTCCTCTCCCATCGGACGAAGAATAATAAATCCCAGTCATTGTTTCCATAATTGGCAATTACGCGAGCGGATTAAATGCCACGCCGCCCATTTTCAGGTGATGCTGGCAATCACGGGCTTGGTGGATAACCTGGATGACGTAACTTGTTTGGTGGAGATGCTCAACTCCACGGCGCTCAACCACAAGCGAAGAGGCATTCCCAAGGAGGACTTTGTGGTAAGTGGTTCGGGGATTTTTTTTTTTTTTTTTTAGAGGGGGGGGGGGGTGTGGGCGCGTTGGGTTGAGTTTTATCTTTGCGGGTTTTCTTTTCTTTTTTTTGTGTGTGTGTGTTTGGGTTTATCTTGTGTGGTTGTGCGTGTGTCTGTCTTTTTTTTCTCTCTTTCTCTCTTTTTCTTTCTTTCTTTCTTTCCTTCTTTCTTTCTCTCTCTGTCTCTCTGTTTCTCCCTCCCCCCCCCCCTCTCTCTCTCTCTCTCTCTCTCTCTCTCTTACACACACACACATATATTTATATATATATATGTATATATATATATATATATATATATATATTTATATATATACATATATATATTTATATATATGTATATACATATATACATATATATATATATACATATACATATACATATACACACAAACACATACGCACACACACACACAAACACATACGCACACACACACACATATGTGTGTGTGTGTGTGTCTTTGCATCCCTCCTTCACTCTTCGCTTTTTAAAATTCTCTTTATCGGTTTTATTCACATCCAGCAAAACAATAAAAGGAATAGAATACCAAATATTGGTGGCTATCAAGCACTGAAATTAAATTGTCAAAGAAAATGTCCAAACTCCGGGCTGTTTATGACGTCATGTCACGTGACAGCTGTTGGTGCCGGATTTTTATTATTAGTATTATGTTTATTATTATCATCATTATTTTAAAGAATGAAGTTTGCATCGACATATCACTGATTTTATTTATGTTTTATAGTTTCATGTAAATGTTTATGTTTTTTCTTTTGTCTTATTTATTCATTTATTTGTCAAAATTGACAGCTTTGTTTCATGTGGCAATGTGCTGAAGTATCATATTTCCATATTACCACAACAGCTCTATTTTTTTTTTCCTTTTTTCATTATAATTCAAATATTCTTACAGCGAATGTGTGACGATGTTGCATGTTACACTAGAATTCCCTTTTTGAAACAACTTGAGTTCGTGGGAATAGATTCCAACCAAATATTAAAAAAAAATATCCATTAAAAATCAATGCAATCTGAATAAAACATTCTTTTCTATTCCTCAACCTCAATAACATTAATCTATCTAGTCTTTCAAAATCCTTCAATCCTGGTCTTTCAAAATCCTTCAATCCTGGTCTTTCAAAATCCTTCAATCCTGGTCTTTCAAAATCCTTCAATCCTGGTCTTTCAAAATCCTTTAATCCTGGTCTTTCAAAATCCTTCAATCCTGGTCTTTCAAAATCCTTCAATCCTGGTCTTTCAAAATCCTTCAATCCTGGTCTTTCAAAATCCTTCAATCCTTCTAAGACAAGAAGACACGAAGGAAGCCAGAACACCCGGAAGTAAACACGCACATTCCTGCAGATGCATATTCATCAGATGCGTCAAGGCAATAGTGCATGTTAGCGCCGTGTCTCAGCGTCGCTAGTTCACAGCTGGTGGAGATACTCGGGGAACCGATTTGTTGTGGGCGGAATTCTTGTTGTGTGTTTATATATATGTGTGTGTGTGTGTGTGTGCGTGCGTGTGTGTGTGTGTGTGTGTGTGTGTGTGTGTGTGTGTGTGTGTGTGTGTGTGTGTGTGTGTGTGTGTGTGTGTGTGTGTGTGTGTACACATACATATATATTTGTATATATATATATATATATAAATATATATATATATAGATAGATAGATAGATAGATAGAAAAATAGATAGATAGATAGATAGATAGAAAAATAGATAACTAGATAGACAGATGTATATGTCTGTATATGTATATGTGTATGTATTTCAACAAATATGTATGTCAACACACACACATACACATACATACACACAACCCCCCCTCCCCACCCACCCACACAACCCCCCCATCCCCCCACACAACCCCCACCCTACCAAAAAAAAAAAAAAAAAAAAAAAAAAAAAATCAAATCAAACTCACCATTTCCCCTGCCTTGCGTCTCAGCTCCTGGCGCCCGTGCTGGTGAAGTTCCTGCGGGATAACCTGGGATCAGCGTGGACTCCCGTCGCCGAGGAAGCTTGGACCCAGGCCCTCAAGGTCATCAACGCCGTCATCTTCGGCGCTTACGACACTTCGGCGGAATCGTAGGCCTACATCGACGACCACCTGGATAAGAAGGAAAGAAGGGGAGAAGGAGAGAAGGAGAGAAAGGAGGAAGGAAGGAAGGAAGGAAGGAAAGAAAGTGAACGATTTTGTGATTTTTGGGGTATGGGGGAGGAGGGAGGAGGGAGGAGGGAGAAGGGAGAAGGGAGAAGGTAAAGGGAAAGGGGGAGACAGGGGGAAGGAAAGTGAAGGGGAAGGGGGAGGAGGGAGAATGGGGAAGGTAGCAGGGGAAGAAGAGGAGGAGGAGGAGGAGGAGGAGGAGGAGGAGGAGGAGGAGGAGGAGGAGGAGGAGGAGGAGGAGGAGGAGGAGGAGGAGAAGGAGGAGAAGGAGAAGGAGAAGGAGAAGGAGAAGGAGAAGGAGAAGGAGAAGGAGAAGAAGAGGAAGAAGGAAAAGAAGCAAGAGGAAGAGGAGGAGGAGAAGAAAAAGAGGAAGAAGGAAAAGAAGCAGGAGGAAAAGGAGGAGAAAGAGAAGAAGAAGAAGAAAAAGGACTTGATGTATGTTGATGATAATCGTGTGTGTGTGATGATAAAAGTGACAGATTTGAGACTGATTTGTGGATGTAAATCAATGCAGTAATATTTGGATGTAATTATATAGAGCTGTTGTATTTCTAACAAGTAGAGGTAAGAATCAAAGAAATTCGCCAACGTTTTGACTAGTGAATTTTCTAGCACAGATTGTACATATGTCGTTAGAGTAGAGTAATACTTTAATGTTTATTTCCGCAAGGTCATTTCATTTGTATTTTAATATATAACAGATTACCAAAACTTGTTTCCTTCAGATTTTTGTACAACAGATGTAGAGTTAAGAAAGCAGAACGACGGTACAAGCCGGATTTAACATCTAACGCAACAATCTTTATGTTGTATCAAAGGAGACATGTTCATTTCGTCTGAATTCATTTCCGAGCGATTTGTTTTCTTTTATATTGGTAATGAATGGACTACGTGTGCATATTTATTTGATAGAATAATCATTGTGTCATTCCTTCCTAGTATTTTTCTTTTTTTCTGTCATAACGGTCACGCCTATTAATTAATGGTAAGGGAATATCATTATTTTTCTGAAGACAGTGTGAACGAAGAGAAAAGAAACACAGATTGAAATTCGGAAAGTTGTATAGAGTGACAAAAGAAAATGAACTAAAGAAACTACTGTAAATCTAAAATATGGTTGTTTTATGATGGATATATGTCTGGTCGAGTCATGAAATTGCAGTGCATGATTCGAAGCTTGCATTCTCAAGGTCGCTGGACTTAAGAACACATTATAGTGACACATACATTTACTATAACTTTCGTGATGACTTTAAAAATTGGACATATTTTGTATTTAGTATGAGAAGTATTACACACCAATAAAGCTTTTTAAATGTACAGAGTAGTACACACAACATGTGTACGTGTGCACAAATGAATAGATGATGTAAACATTTAAAAAGCTTTTATTATATATATATCTCAATGAAGAATTCCCGATGAATGCACTTCAGAAATTGCAAGATGTCTCCACATAATGGTGTCTCAGACGTACACATTTATAGTTTTGTAATCCGTATCTCTTAAGAGGATTAAGTTGTAATATATATTGAAAACTGAGAGATGAAAAACACGTTTAAAACCTGTATGATTTTTTTTTCTCCTAATATGATTTAGATGTAAGGAGCAGCTTGTATGTAAATATAACGAAAAGCATTATAGCTGTTGATGGTGCTTTTATGCATCATGTGACGTAATATCAATATTATTCACATATTGCAGTTTCTTCCTATCG
>NW_028234408.1:44706464-44708964 GCF_977035675.1 Penaeus japonicus
TGCACGAGAAGACATTTACGAAATCGAATTAACTCCAAACTTAATGAAAACTAACACATATAAAATAAATCAAAGGAGAAAATACAAACACCACCTGCCACAAATCCACAAATCGAAACCAAATCACACAAAAAGATTCCCCAACAGTGTTACCCAGGGAAAGAAATTCAAAATAATCCATATCTCTAACTCCAGCCCTTGGTAAGTTGGCATCAAGAGCCGTCCTTCATAGTAGTGTAAGCGACCTGGGCATCAAAACACGTAATACGCTGACTTCCGATTTCTTACGCTTTTATTGGTAATTTAAGACCTTCTGGTATATGATTTTGATAATTGGTATGATGTAAATGTTCGTCTTTAGTTCTAGATGTATTTTAGTGGATATGAGAGATTGGTAGATTGGTAGAACAATAAGAAATCGTCGTTGAAATACGCTGACTCCGATTTCTTACGCTTTTATTGGTAATTTAAGACCTTCTGGTATATGATTCTGATAACTGTTATGATATGACTGATCCTCATTAATTCCAGATGTATTGTAATGGATATGAGAGAGTGTTAGATTGGTAGAACTATAAGAAATCGCCATTAGAATTGCCATGCCGAGTGTGGTGATGCTGTCCCGTCCGTCGCTGCAACATTGCAACATCTTTTTCACTTGATCAAGAACCATTAACCGGCGATGGTGGAAATTGTCTTGATTGACGAGTTCTGATTCGGGACTATCTTTTGGAGGGGAATTTAAGCACGGCTGGGGATTTTGGTGACACTTGGGATGTAATGATTGTTGTAATGATTCAAGATTCGGTTTCTGGTATATGGTGTGTTGTGTCTCTACGTCCTTCTATTGATTAGAATTTTGAGAATTCATGTAACACAAGAGAGGAAGACATGTGCTGGTAGTATGAAGTGTTGCATGATTTTTTTTTTGTGGAATATTGTGGTATGTTTATTTTATTGTATTTTATTAATTAATTATTTGCTAGTGACTATGTTCAGGACAGATTTTACCAGCTGTTAGGAATATCACTTTGAATAGGGTGTCATATCAAAGAAATGGAATTAAGTGAATTAACTCTTAATATGATTTGTCATTTTTAAGTTTGTTTTACTTGCCCAAAGGCATATTACATTATTGTATATTTATGGACTTCCTAACTTCCTAAGTTTACAGTGATGTTAATATGAGATTTTTACATTAATCTTGTGATTAGATGCCTTATATCTGTATGTCATAAATACTAACCAAATGATATTGAATAATAATTAAAACTAGACATATAGATATTCAAATAATATTGATGAATGGCCAGAAATTCAACCTATGGTCCTTATATACTTTTACCATGTAATGAAACCCTTAACTTTTTTTTTTTTACTTGCCCAGGTATTTATATTTCTCACCTCATTTATTCCGTTACACCTCCTGTTTCAGAAAAATGAGTCGCGTTAACCTCGACGAACCTCGGTGGGACCAGAGCACGTATGAGGGTCGTGCTCGGCATTTCTTCACCACAACCAACCCCATGAATTTACTGTGTACACCTGCTCAGCTAGAGAATGCCAGAGATATTGTGACCAGATATAGGTATTGTATGCTGTCTTGATGGTTATTTCAGTCTTTCATTTTATTACCTGATATTTGTTATCATTATTATGTCAGTTATTATAATTGAATGTGATTGATACTTGAATAAGGTATATTGAATGTTTATTTTCTTTTTTGGGGAGATAAACCGACAAGCTAATTTTTTCTTCCTAATCCGCAGGAAGGGTGAAGATTTGAAATTGTCCGAGGATGAATTGTGGAAAGCGAAGAACATATACGATTCCGCTTTCCACCCGGACACGGGGGAGAAGATGATTCTGATTGGCCGAATGTCAGCTCAGGTTCCTATGAACATGACCATAACTGGTTGCATGCTCACCTTCTATAAGTAAGCTGCTGCACTAGATTGTTTTTATTTTTGAGATCTCAATCATTTGAGGATTTTATCTGAATCTTTTGAGATTTTGATTGATTTTGTCTTTAAAAAGTCACTTGATCAAATTTTATATTGTGGTTTTATGTGATTTTCTCATAATTGTTTTATATGATTTTATTTTGAGTTTCTCATGATTTTTTGTAAAAATTTTACGTGGTTTCATTTAGAGATTGTACATAATTTTATATGGTGATATTCTATAATCTCTTCTATATTGTATAAACTTTTATATGCATTTATATCTTTTACATGACTTTATCTAGAGCCTTAGGATTTTATTTTATTTTATGTTTTCTTATATGATTTGATATAGAGCTTTAATTTAGATGGAACTTTTATACGACCTTTGCAGCTCACTTGATAGTTTTTTCTAGTTATGCTCAGTGTACAAGATTGTGTAACATAGAACCCTTAGATATGATATAAGGAGGATGATAGCAACATAGATCTGGAGATGAAGATGTCTGATTTTTTTTTTTTTTTTTTTTTTAATCTTAAGGTAGCTCTCTTATCTC
>NW_028234408.1:44713964-44728964 GCF_977035675.1 Penaeus japonicus
TTTTTTTTTCTTTATATTTAATTTATGAATGTGATGTTGCAACTTACTTGCAAGTATGTTTTACATATTGACAATGCAATTATTCTTCAAAAGACATACTATATTTTGCATCCTTTATCGTAGTGATACATTCAATGTAGTGGGATTTTCCTATAACTGCATTAGACTCCATGTTTGGTAGTGTTAATAGCGACTAAGGTAATGATAGAAATGGCACTAGCTTTGCAGAATGGCACAGACAGAGCTTGTCTTTTGCTAGTCTCATATGCAATAGGTATGACTTGTCCACATTGCCGTGCAATTTATTGGCTTTTAATTCTTTTGCTTTGTGTCAAACCCTTTCCACTCTTTGATTTTTATAGCTTCATAACTACAAACACATCTTAATCTTGAATGCAGTGTTAACCTAAATCTTCTGGGTTGGTGATCTCGAGTGCTCGTTACATTTCTGGGAAGCTGCCTCACGGCTACCGTGCGGGTCTATACCCGTGTTCTGGAGATTTTCTGGTTGGGTTGGATACGTGCTGCACACACATAGTGCGGTGTTACTCCAATGCTTATTGTTTTTACTAAGATTGATGAAAAGTGTAAGTATGAAATTTAGAATAGAGTGTTGTTTTGCAACCTTATATGAGAAAATCTTTCGAGTTCTCATCATCATGGATGGGGGATGGGGGGGAAGGCAGATGGGGGCTAGGGGAAAGTAACTCTCAAGAGCTGTCCCTGTCACTTTGTAGCTAGCCTTGTCTGTGAAGGAGGGGAGAATCCCAGAGATAGGGAGTGACACCGAGACCGTCATCTATGCATGACGCCTGGAAGATCAGGACAACAGGAAGATTTGGGTTAAGTAAATCACCAATAGTAATTTTTATGATGAATAAAAAAATGCACATGGATGATTTTAGTTTTGCAGAACAACTTTATGTTTGTTCTTCATTATAAAAGAATAATAAATCTTCAGGATAGGGGAAAGGGACTCCTTCATGCTGTTTCCAATAAGTTCATAGGAAGCAAAGGTTATACTTCCACAAGGTAATTGCCTTTCTGTTAGATTTTTTTAAATTGAGGGTGAATTATATCAATTTGTGAATGTTACTAGATAAACTGAAGGTTGGTGTGATGACTTCCTGTTGGAGTGGAAAGGGTTAATATTATTACTTGAGGTGTGACTGTTATGAAGATAATGCAGATGGTGATGTTAGAGGCATCTGTTGTTTTATGGTTGTTTGGCTACAAAACACGGCAGTGCTGCTTTATTACTTCATCAGATATTGCACTCTTCATTTTGCTTGTTCACTGACTTATCCATGCACTTAGACATCTTATGTTGTGTTATTAACTGTCGTACAGATCCAGTGCTTTAATTGCATAGTGTTGTTTTCAGCTTAACCCTTTGCTGCTAGAGGATTGATGTACGTGTCATGGCAATTTCAGTATTTCTACTCAGCAGCAAGAGGAAATCTCCCTGCTGCTGTAAAAATTACCATGCCATGTTTATTGGTCACTGGTAGGAAGGGATTGATTGCAACAAGTAACATTTTGAAACCAGTCATAATCAAGTGTTAGTAATTGATAAATGTTCTATGAAGTCTTGCATCAGTATACCACTCCTTTTAAAAAAAGGAAAAAGAAAGTGATGGAAACAAACTTCATCAAATTGTATTCTTGTTAGTCATATTCTGAGATGGCTTGATACATAGATATTAATATATTGATAATAATTTTGAGAAAAGAACAAAATTGAAGAAGAGAATGAAGCGACTAATTCTGCATAGGATAAAAAATCTTGGGGTAACAATATTGTCTTTGGAATTGCAGTCGTTGCCACCTCTGATTGGCCGTCTAGTCCCCTTCACGGCTGTTGCTGCTGCCAACTGCGTCAACATCCCCATGATGAGGATGAAGTACGTATATGACCATTTTATTTATTACTGAATAAGTTGAATTTGTATAGAAAAAAAATAAGAATAATATTGCTATTTAAATTTAATGTTTTCTTTAACTACTTAACAAAAGCTAATGCTTTTTTTTTTATACATATCAGTCTTTTCATTTTTATATTTAGTGAAATGGAATTACATATGTGTTTGCAGTATGTGTTTGAAAGACCTTTGGGCAAGACTTGTTTTGATATTAATTGCAGGTGTTAACAAAAGCACTAATTGTAACATGTAGTTTTCTTTTTCAGTTCTATTTCATTCTTACTTTCTATGATAAAGTTAAAGTCTTGGTAATCTATAATAATAAAATAATCACAGATGAGTAGTTTGCGCTTATTTTAATAAATTGCATTGACCAGTGGAAACAGTTTTCTTCAGAAGTATCACAAATTTGAGCAAATTGTTAAAATAATTACCTATTTTTCAGAGGTGGGGAAGTGTAATGTTCCATTGGGCATTTCTTTCCACTTATTCATTACTTTGTCTTTTCCTTAAAATTTTATGTTGTCTAAATATTTTTCTTCTGACATGAAACAGTTCAGTATTTTGAGATTGGTATATAGCAAGAGTTTCAAGCAAATTTATTCTAGCAGTTGATATGATATGACTACACTGCATGTGGGTCTGATAGCATACCTCATGTAAAAGATATTAAGGACCCGGTTATATATTCTTCTTAACATGATCAAAATTGCTATATATGAAAGACAAGATTTGATTACTTTGAAACTGAAGAATATAATGTAATTTCCTCTTAAAATGCCTCTTATATCGTGTAAAATGCAAGCTATGGAGCAGCAAATAAGCTGTTAACTGCATATGTGCCATCCTTTATTTTTTGTCCTTTTTGTTTTCTTGGAATTTAATGCAGATTTATTTTTTGTTTGAATTTATTTTTAGTTCTTATTTCATATAAGTTTATTTATATTTTGTTACTTTACCACCATTTTATAATTTTTTTTGTTGGAAGGAGGTGGGCAATATATTTCCTATTGGTCAAGAATAAGGATCTTTTGCTGATATAGCGGACAGAACATGGACAAAGATTTTAGCTTTATTTAAGCTGTGTAGACATATATTTATTATTTATGTCTTGGATATATAAGATTCAAAATTTTATTTTTTGCTTGAAAATAATTTTGAAAGTAGTTTAAAAATTACAGTGTATTTTAATGAATAGGCAAGAATCTGCAGGTTAGGGTTTTCAAAAATTTGCCAATATAAATGCTGCAGTGCTTATGATTATCATTATGATTACTTTTATTTATGTATTTATTTCTTTATATATATTTATTAATTTTTCAAAAATTCTTAGACATAGGAAGCTATAATCACTTCTGCGCTGTGTTATGTAGACACCTTGTAGTATAGCCTTATATGCATGTTTCTAGTAGCATAGCAAGATGCAGACCAACGTCTCTCCACGCTGACACGGTCACTTCTAACAAGCGAATGATCGGCAGCAGCCACTGTGTTTAAATAACAATCCATTACATAGGGAGATCCAGGACGGCGTGACACTCCTGGACAGCAATGGTAACAAGTTGGGCGAGAGTAAAACAGCAGCCAAAAAGGGCATTGCGGCTGTGTGTGTCTCCAGAATCCTGATGGCTGCTCCTGGCATGGGTAGGTGTGATGGTCTCAGATTAGCAGGTTGAATGCCCTGCTGAAGGATATCCATGGAGGAATTCAAAAGGATTTAATGAGTTTTGTATGGATTTTGTTTTTTTTGGATTAAACGGTTCAATTATTTTTTTTTATTTTGTAAAAATTACTTTGTGATTATTATACAGTGCAATAATTAGATGTAGATGAATAGCCCATTATAAGTCAAGCTTTTTTTTTTTTTATTTAACTTTTATAGCAGATTCTGAATGAAACTGCTTATACTGCATTAGACTTGTTTCCATGGTGGTTGTTCCTTAGACATTTATATGTATATATGCTGATGGAAGTCTAGGCTTTAACAAGTTGCATTGACTTTTCGATAATCATAATTACTGATAAAGGATAAGGTTAGAGTAGAGAGCATCAAATAATTTATCAATTAATTTTTTTTTATAGACGTATATTGTTTTTTCGCCTTGATATCTTTTATATAGCTTTGACAGTCTTTGATTTATGATAAACCACCTTGGGTTTTCCTTGTTGCCAATTTGATTTTTTTTTTTTTTTTCTTAATGAAATAGGAATAATTTAGATGCACCTGATACTTATAAGAATATTAGATATTTTCTTAAAAAGATAAGAAAGGAACAAAATTTTGAATAAACTGCCTTTGTGCGCTGTATGTTTTAATGATGTAGAGTTTCTTCAGATTGTGACCTTTGGTTCAGTGCAGTTTTCACAAAAAAAAAAAAAAAAAAAAATATTCTATTTTACTTATGTCTTTTATTTATTTATTTATTTATTTACTCATTTGTTTATCTATTCTTTATTCTATTAATTAATTTAATTTATTATTCTATTTTTTTATTATTTTTTATTTTATTTTATTTTATTATTTTTTTTGTATTATTTTTTTATTGCTATTTTTGGTTGTTTTGAATACCCTTTCATGGATGTTTTTCAGCATGTATGCTTAATCTTTACTTTTTTCATATCATATGGAATATGATATCAGATAAATTATTTTGTTGTGATTATTAAAGTAAAATTTGCTGGGTCACTGAAATCAATTACTTTGATAGTATTAGAACACAGTTATTGTTCTTGATGTAATAAGTCAGTGAGCTTGGCTTTTGTAGCAGTTTTTTAAAGCACACAGAATTATTATAAGTGGTACAGCGTGTGTGTGTGTGTGAATTAAAGCTTAGAAAAGTACCAGGTTGCAGAAAGTAAAGGTAAGGTTGAATTTATTTTTAGTAGATATGCAACTGTTTTGGGACAAAATGAAAGAAATTTACACTGGATGTTAAGGTAGGTTTGTTGAGTGTTAGACTGACTTGGATGGATAAGGTGAAAGAAAAATGATCATGTCACCTCCGACAGTTGAGTTGTAGAAGCATAATGATTTCTTTAAATACCCTCTGTTGACCTGAGATGAGGATTACAAAGAGGGGGAAATGTCCTAAATGGAGGACTGTTCAGATTTTGATTATCTACAAACTCAGTCTGAGACAACAGTTGTTTTGAAAAACCTGCTTTCACTGTTCACTTTCTTGGCCTGCCGATTGTTCAAACTCAGGAATACCGATGCTGAACCCAGTCACTGGTCTTTTAAACAGTTAATGAATGTTCCACATGCAAATACCCCCTTGATGATTGATGATGATTCTATAATCTTGATATTAATGATGTTTGATTGATTTGTTCATTGCATTAGCTAAGCTAGACATTTGTGTAACTAAGGTTAATAATCTTGATATTGATTAGTTTAAACATTTTGATATAAATCCCTTGCTGAGATTTGGTCAGACAGATAGACTTATTATTATATACAACTCTGGCTGTCATTGAATCAAACTTAGCAATCTCAGATAAAGTAAAAGAAATTGAAGTTATTAAAGTTCTAAGAGCTGTGAATAATTTCTCTGGCTTTTAGAATTTTGTTGTGAGAGCAGTTTTTTCCACCCAGTTTCCTTTGATTTTTTTATTTTATTAAATGATAAATCAAGTACAAGGTAGAGTATTTAGTATCTTGTAAATGTGCGATTACTGTTTATGTATTTAGTATTAGAGATAGTGCTAGTAAGAGATAGATTTAGAGCATAGAAAGTTAGATGACTAGGAACTTAAAATTGTTGTTATTGCTACTCAGTATATATAGATAGCTAAGTTTCTTATTGCTGCTTATGAATATACTAGTTGTATTAGGAGAAAGTCCTAATAGAAGCTAGATTTATTACGTAGAAAGTTAGATAACAGTTTCGTTATTAATCCACAGTTTATGCAGCCCAGATAACCAAGTTTATAGGGAAGACCAGTTGATAGGTATGAGTTAGTTTGTCTTTCTTCCTATATAAAGAATTAGAACAGCTGCTAGGTATCTTTTCCTCAGTCAGGGTAGACAAAAACACTTGTAATTTGGTGTTATTTGGGATATAATTTTTGAAATTGTCATCATTATTTCTTTTGTGATTATTATGCTTACATTGTTTTTTTCTTTCCTTCTTGGTTTCTTTGGTTTGTTTGTTTGAATATTCATTTATTTTCCTCTAGTGGTTCTTGCATATTGATTTTCACGGCACTGATAAGAATTAAGGAAAGTTGGTTGTTGAATTTGAAGAAAATTAATCTAAATTGATAAATCCTTATGGATAACGTAAAGATAGCAAGGATAAATTTGAAATTAAGGACATTGAAAAGATAGAAAAGACCAATCAAAATGAGAAGAGTGAAAGAAAAAAAGGAATAGGTGATGAAAAGAAAATGCAAAGGGAAATGGAAAGAACAGGTACATAAAGGTAGGAATATGGAAGAAGGGAGGTTCAGATGAAAAAGGACGATGAGTAATTTAATGAAATCTAGAATAGAAAGAAATAGATAAATCCATGTATTTTATTATAGTTGCATGGCTGAGATAGTATGGTGGGAGAGTGAAGGTGGAGGAATGAATGACTTGGAGAGAGAGAGAAAGAGAAAGAAAGTTAGAGAGTAAGAGAGAAAGAGAAAAAGAGTTAGAGAGTGAGAGAGAAGAGAGTTAGAGAGGAGAGAGAGATTAAGAGAGTTAGAGAGTAAGAGAGTAGAGAGTTTGAGAATAAGAAAGGAGAGAGTTAGAGAGCAAGGGAGGAGAGAATTAGAGTAATAGAGTAGAGAGTAAGAGAGGAGAGAGTTTGAGAATAAGAGAGGAGAGAGCTAGAGAGCAAAGGAAGAGAGAGTTAGAGAGCAAAGGAGGAGAGAGTTAGAGAGTAAGAGAGAAAAAAAGAAGAGAGAAAGAGAAAGAATAGATAGATATAGCTAAAGAGAGAGAGATGAATGAATGTTTGATCCTTTTTTGTGTGTGTGTATGTATTCAGGAATCCTTTTAGCTAAGAGTGGCGGGAGTGCGCAGGTTTCAGTAGCACTCACTGTGGGCGGTGTTCTTTGTACGACGCAGAGAGTGGAAGGACAACGGCGTGATCCTCCTTGACAAGGACAACAACACCATCGGAGCTAGTAAGGTCGCGGCAAAGTGGGGAGTGGCCATGGTGACCATCTCCAGGATCATGATGGCCGTGCCCAGTTGCGGTAAGGCGGTGTGCGCACTCGCCGGTTGCAGGCTGGGAGAGATGTTGATATGTGGCTCTTTTTTGTTAAAAAAAAAAAAAAAAAAAAAAAAAAAATTGTTTGTACAATTTTATTTTTTTGATGACCAAGTTATTTTCTTGTGTCTTTGTAGATCTGTTATGATAAAAAAAGATTGTGAGGATTTGGAGTTTTATTGCATGTGTGTTGCTTCAGGCAGATGATGAGTAGATAGATGTATATTATGGTTTAAAGTCTTTCAGATCAGCATGTAGTGTTCAATTCTAGTTTATTATTTGATTGTTTTAGGGATTTTTCCTGCATGTTTACGAAGAGTTTACTTTATTGGATTTTGAGTTGTGTATACTGATATTACAATATAAAGTATATTTGGAAAATAAAGAGCCTAGAATTTTTATATAGATTTATTCCTTAGATAGAATAATGTTCCTTTTTATTGCAGTGATAGTAGTTATAATTATGATATGAAAAAAAGACAAAACAAAACAAGGTAGGTTATGGTACTATCTTAAAGTATTCATGATAGTCACAAGAAGTTGCACAGTACTTACTTTATTCATAGTGTATGTATACCCATGAATGTGGTATACCATGTTAAGGAACTCTTATATAAGTATAAAGTAAGAGTTTGGACAATCAATTGACACTTTTTTTTTTTTTCGCCAGTCTTGCCACCCATTGTCATGAATGCACTTGAGAAGCGAGGGACGCTGAGGAGAATGCCTTGGATCTCGGCTCCTCTCCAAGTGGGTCTCTGTGGCTTGTGTCTGACCTTCGCCACGCCTGCCTGCTGTGCGCTCTTCCCCCAGAAGGCCTCGATTGCGGTGTCAAGCCTGGAGCCGGAAGTTCAGGTAGGAGGAGTTAGGTTTAGGATGGTTTATGGAGGTGTCGAGGGTAGTTGTGATGATTACTTATAGTGGTCTATAGTAGAAGAAGGATATTGTGCTATGTATGTTTTACTAAGTGGAATATATGCAAAGAGTTTGGTTTATTTAAAAACAGATAAATATACTCATTGTTATAGGAAAAAAAATGTAGGGAAGCTGTGATTTTTGAGAGTAATAATTGGCATTTGATTTGACAGGAAAAGATACGAGCACTGCCTGATGCACCAGATGTGGTGTACTACAACAAAGGACTGTAAATCCATGCTGTATAGGGAGTAGTATGTATTTAGTTGTTACAAAATGTATTTCGGTGACACACAAAGCAGAATTCACAATATACTATAAAGGTTGACATAGATACAATTCGATGTAGTGATGTTCTCTCTCTCTCTCTCTCTCTTTCTCTCTCTCTCTCTCTCTCTCTCTCTCTCTCTCTCTCTCTCTCTCTCTCTCTCTCTCTCTCTCTCTCTCTCTCTCTCTCTCTCTCTCTCTCTCTCTCTCTCTCTCTCTCTCTCTCTCTCTCTCTCTCTCTCTCTCTCTCTCTCCTCCCTCTCCTCCCTTTCCTCTCTCTCCTCTCTGTTTATATCAATGGTTATTTGTTGCCATAAGATCTTGCAGGCTAAAACTTCAAGAAAAGATTTCTAAAAAATCTATTTATATTTTTGTTGTGCCATAAATAGTAGACTCATTTTTATATTATTTGTGCCATAGATATCAGTGTGCCAGGGAAAAGATTAATGTACTTTTTAAAGAATATTTACTTTATGTATACTTTATTTATTCATTTAACATTTATGTTATTTACTAACACTGAATTTTCTTTCATATCAAAAACCCTAACCAAATGAGAATTAGAATCGAAACTAAATTGTGATATAAACAAAATGCTCATCTAATTTTTTTTTTTTTAATATACCCCTGTATGAAATAATACTTGATGGATTATAGCATAATAGAGTGAACTCAAGACTCATGTTTTGAGGTGGTCATTGAGTGAAGGCTTGTTGCAAAGGTTTCCTTGCATTGCTACTGTATCATGCAAGGGATGAGTTTAATTTGAATGAACATTTCAAAATTCGTTTAGAAAGTGCAATACAAGTTATATTTATCTTAACCCATTCATGCCGGGGGGCATTCCAGCCTGGCAAGTTGCAATGCCGGGGCTCTCGAACGCATAGGCCTAAATCAATTAAATGATTGACGCTGTATGACGTCACCCTGCGAACGGGCCTTGAATGCGTGGTTATTATGAGATTAAAAAGAGGAGTTTTACTGAATTTGTTATTAATAGCTGAACAGTTTGATAGGAATGTACTTAATGCTAATTTAATGCTTCCCCAAATCCTGCCATTTGATAATCATTAGGATTTATAGCAAATGTACTCTCATTTTTGTTCTATTGTAAACATGTTACAGTTTATTGTAGTTGCCCAATATATCAGGCTATTCTTAAGAGACAAAAAAAATTCTAAATGATTTAGAAAATATGTATTTTCATATAACTTATATTTTTGTTATTGTTACTGTCTGTGCATCATTAGTAAAGGCAAATATTGAGATGAATTTGATATAAAGAATTCAGATATCAACTTTATAATTTTTTGCATGATTTGTTTTCTATTTATATAGTTATAATTTTTCTGACCCTTTTTTTTCCATCGATAATTTTTGATGTAAAGCGTGGTTGTGAGACAAATCCCATTTGAAGTTATTAAAAGCTGTTAATCCTTTTAGTTATAATTCAACTGAAGTTTTGTTTTGTGTCATTATGTGAAAGGATCAATAGGTGTGCTATTATGTTTCTCAATATATCTTTTTTCCTTATGACTAGCAATGTTAATGTTGTAGTTATTATTCAGTTTTAGATTGAATTTTAGAATTTTGTCAGGGAGAAAATGTGTATTAAAAGTCTCTCTCTCTCTCTTTTTTTTTTTTTTTTTTGAGTGAGATAACTAGATGTGAAAGAGAATAGGGAGAATTAGAGGAAGAAAGTCAAGGCAAGAGAAGTTAATAATGAAAAGCTTGTACAGTATCTGTACTGTTAAAAATTAGATAAATGAAAAGTTGTAAGAAAACCCTGTAATTGGGAAAGATTCAATGTAGCAACTGTAGTTTGCCATATTTGATTTATTTTTTGCTAAATTATTATAAATAAATCAACACGACAAGCAGGAAGTGGTGTTAGTTTTTACCCTTTAAAGGTTGATATTGATATATTTTTTATACATTTTCAACATTAATATTCATATTGTACTTATGTTAAATAATGTTATGCTGATATGAGTTAATGAATTCATCTACATTAACCCATTGCGTACGGGTGTCATGACATACATGACGTAGGAGCTTTGGCCTGACGACGGGCGTCATGACGTACATGACGTTCGGGATTTTGGATCACTGTGCTATTTTATTTTGCTATGAAAAAGGAATGAGTGATGATGGCTACTGCAGTCATAATTACTATAATTACCGTAATATCGTGCTAGCTTAATGTCCAAAACCTAGATGGCACCACTTTTTCCTAGCACTAGCAGGAGAGAGAGCCTTGAATGGCACCCATCCACAGTCTCTAGCAAGCACTGTGTCTATAGAGCGATGGCACACACAAAGTTGATGACCTTTTACTCTAAAGTACCGCCGATGAAGGATGTGCAGGCAGAACGAGAAGAGGAAGGTGACTCAATCCATACCCAGTGTCTAAAATGTGCTCCTGTGCCAATATGGATGCTTTTCACTGTGGCACTCACAGTCACAAGCACAGGTTTCATTCCTCTTCCCTACCTCTTCTTGTTATCTTTATTGTAGGTGGTTATATGTTTCGTATTCGTTCATGACAGCACAAAAATTCGAAAAAATAAAGTTGCCTTTTGTCCTCCCATAAAACAGCAATACTTCTATCACATTTAATATAAAGAAAATAATGAGCTAATATGGATAATATACTACAATTTTAGTCAACTGCAGCACTGATAGAGCCTGTCATATGGCACATATAAGTCTCTTAACTCAATAAAACACAAAAAAATAAAACACAAAAACCGCTCTAGTTTTACAATGAATGACTGAAAGAGAGTGGGAAGATTCAAATTACATTGCTTCAAGTGGTCTCTCTCAAAAATAAAACCTATCCTGGAGGCTGGGCAAGCAAATCTATCTCCGTCTGCAATGGGTTAATTAGTGTATAATTTAGAGGACTTTATTGGCTTGTGCATATAATAATTTCAATTGATACTAAAAATCTTGAATTAAAACAAAAATATATATGTATATATAATGCATTAAGCAATATTTGATTTTTTGAGAGCCAAAAACCCTGCAGTATTTCTACTTTATCTACATGAAAATAGTAAAGCACAATCCATATATTCATTTTCCTATTTACTAATATATTTAAAGAAGGTAATATCCATTCAGAGAACTATTTCAGTATAAATTTGCTTGTGCTTTCTTTCCCTTTAATTAAAGCTTACGTGGAAGACATTTCTGTATTTTCTTCTAATTGCTGATTTTATGTTGAATCCAGAAAAGGAAAACTTACATGGAACTCGTACAGATATTATAATCACTTGGATTTTCATATTTCTTTGTCTGATATCCTCTTGCTTATATATGGTGATATCGGAAAGCATTTTATTTCACAGATCACCATATATTGAATCATTTCCCTTTGCTTTATTAATAATATGATAACTAGAAGCATAATTTTAATAAGTAATTTGTCTTGGTCAAAATGTTTCTAATGTTCCTTACACAATTGTGACAACTTGATAAAAACAGTATTTTTTTTCTTGTTTTGAATTATTGTACATAGATGTACAAATGTATATTTCTTGTGATCTATGCAGAGTATTCAAGAGATATATTTAGGTTGTATTTATTGTCATTAAGTGTTCTTTAATTGTTATTTGAGTTATTGTTTTTCTAATATGCTTCATTTAGTCAAAGACTGTAAAAAGCACATGTCATGCCATTATGTCCAGATTCAATCAATCTCCACGAATATTAATACTGCCACTGATAATAATGAGAATAAAATGGGTTTGTATACTTTGTATGCAAACTATATTTATAAATAAAGATCACTTAACAATAAGACAATGTTTAAATGAGTTGTTCATATAAAGCAGTTGTTTATTTTTTATCATTAAAGAGGATTGACACATCTAGTCGATGCTTTTTTTATGGCATAATATCGACAACATTAGAGTGAAAAGCCTTGAATGGAAAACAAGAGATGGTAAAAGAGGAATAAAATCAAACAACCAAGTGCTTTGATATTATTTATATTAATAGAATGAAACCTTACACTTCTATGCATAAAAATGGTTAAGTAGATATGCTATGAACTGATGAGTCCCATGTAACACATTTGTTTCCCGATGCATCATGGGAACAAACTTTATGTATATATATATATATTTCCATTAAAAGTCCCTCTTGCATCACAACCCCGTATCACCAAATATGAAATGAAATTAAAGTACTTTTGGTTTTGAGTTTTGAAGTAGATTTGCGAGTTTTTTTTTCTCGTTTTTGTTGTTGTGGTAATCATGACTTATATATATATATATATATATATATATATATATATATATATATATATATATATATATATATATATGATTTGTTTTTGTTTGATTACAGCAATTTGACATCTCGGTCTAAAAATCATTACAGAGGAGTAGTCTCTCGTAGGTCTCTCAATAGGTTAAGAATCGAATGGTCATTATTATAACAAATGTAGATCGAGTTTGTGACTTGACAAGGATCAATACATATGTAGAGGCCAGTATTTGACCTTGAGCCACGAGGAGGCAACAACAGATTTGTGTTTCTTCCCAAGATTTTGAAATAACAGGTAACACTTTTTATTTTTTTTTTTAAACGCATTTTCGAATTTCTACTTTGAATTTTGGGCTGATGAATGGTATTGGAAAATATATCATATTTTGTGATTCACCACCTTGATATATAGATTTTGAATTTTCTCTCTCTTGTCAATTAAATATATATATATTGTCTCTTTCTGTTTTAAAGTGTATGTACAATAACTGACTTTCATTGCTATGTTCCTCAGCCTTCGCAGTGTTCACGTCACGTTTTCCTTAACATGTTAGACAGAATGACAAACCCCAGAAGTTGATGATTTTTTTTTTTTTTTCAGTAAAGGGCCATGTTAAGTACGTTTCAGAGACTGAGTGGTATGTGTTGTGGTTCACGCACTGAAGTTCACCTAAAATTACTGTTTTTCTTTAATGACAATTGATTCATGATGGATATATAATCGTATATATAATCTGCATTGTTGATCTTTTTTATTTATTTATATATATATTTTTTTTGAGATTACACTTTGTACATAATATTTTTAATCGAGTGTTATTGTCATCAAATTTTCCGATTCAATCTGAAATGAATACTGACACAAGTACTAACCAGTATTAATGAACTTTACAAGGCGCGACCTGCACACCATAACCCAGACTGACTGAAGACTAAAGGGTGGGGCGGAGGGAGGGGGAGGAGGGTAAGGGAGGGGAAGGGAGGGGCGGGGAGGGGAAGGGAGGGGGGCGGGCGGTTCCCACATCAACAACCACAACCGCTGTTATTTAGACTATAAATCTTATTCATAAACCATTAATCGTGGCCGATGACAACAACTTGGGTCTTTAAATATGTAAATATAGCGTTGACTATTCAACTTCGTATGTTCATTCTACTTTTTCAAAAAAAAAATAAAAAATAAAAATAACAACCAAAAAAAGAAGTACAAACTCGTCGGGCTAAAACTACCGACTAGTCACCGAGACACTGAATCTAAACCTTGGACGAACATCCCTAATTCCCGGTGACTAGTAACGAGCAGCTGTTTTTGAGAGGACTTGTTGTTCTTATTGTTGTTGTTGTTGTTGTTGTTGCTATTGCTGCTGTTGCTGTTGCTGCTGCCTCACGCACGCCCCTTTTAGTGTGGAGTCGTCAGTGGTTATGGCGATAGTACAAATTGGAAAGCGGAGGTAAAGATAACAAACAGTAAGAGAACAACCAATGCATTAGGGCACAAACTACGCATGTGTAAATACATCATCAACACCCTTTATTATGCAACACCTTAAAAAGCGTAGTTACTAAAATATTTGAAATGCACCAACATTTCTCCATTTCCTATATCACCATAACAATCTAATGAGCTGTACATATTCAATACTGACTCTCTTGTCATATATTTTGTTTTTAAATGTATAAATAATGTAGTCCAGCCTTTGAGTACACACGTAACTCCAAACGGATAGAAAAGAATGGCGTTTTTGTTCAAAGGTGCGTAAACCGGGTGAATCACAAAGTCTCGAAGTCTTTGGATATATATTTTCTTTTGACTATTTCTATTTATTTATTCTACTGCAAATAGGCCGGATTTTTTTTTTACACCTTTAACAAGAACTCCAATGCATTCCAAGCGGCAATTGACTTCTTACATGTATGTAACTTATTGATTTAACCAAGCCTGGAAATAGGAAGAAATGTCTTTATTTTCGCCTTGTTGCAGTAGATATTATGAAATTGCAGATAATCAATCAATTTTATGTTTTCTATTTTTTACTTTACGCAGTACTGTACACATTTTGGAATTATGATACACGGTAGCTGGTCATACATTACTTAAATTCCCTATCAAAATGTGTATGTAACACAAGTGGACGAGGCAATACTGATTAAGTAAAATGTATATATAGAGAGAAGGTCCAGCTTATGACAACAATTTGAGACCAATTGCTGTACTGCCAGGAACTCCTAAATTCAAGAGTTAAATTTCAAACGATCTTAATGCTGGTTTCTTGGAGTTTAGTAAGGTGTGATAAGTTCCATAGTCATCACTGACCTTGTTGATCACTACAGTTCAAGAGTCAGCTGTGAAATGTGACTAAATGTTTGTCATTCTTATATAATCATGTATATCTAAACAGCAGTTGAGCAGAAGTTCTACT
>NW_028234408.1:44741464-44746464 GCF_977035675.1 Penaeus japonicus
GTGAACAAGATCTGTAGAAGCAAGGATAGTCTCAGAAAAAAGGGGCCATCTCGGAATCCGGGGGGAGAGGCAGGACCCGAGCGCGAAGTGTGAGAAGCGCGCCCGCCACACACCTCCGGGCCTCGGGGTAGCCAGAAGAGAACGACCCGCCATCACGACATGTTCTCGTGTCCCATTCAGCTGCCTGAGGAAAGGCGGGGCGAGAGAACGGACGGACGTCGATCTCTCGCCCCGACGCCTTTACCACAGGGGACGTCGAGGACAGGCCGTTCCCACCCTGACTACATCCGGGGCCTCGACGCCCGGACGTGCCGCAAGCACTCCCCGGAATCCGAAACCAACCGGAAATGGCGAATTTATCATACTGCACAGGATTTTAGCACAGACACAGGTCATCACTTATGGTGACAGAAGGACTGACTCGATTCACCAGACTTAAGAGAAGAAGAAGGATTTACTAAGTAAAAATTAGTCACACTGTCACTTTACTGTCCTGATGAAAGTTCTAAAAATAATGTGACGTTCAGCAGTCTTTTTAGCATGTGAAAATTCTAAAAATAGCAAAAGTGGGTTTAATCACAGGCACATTAGGATATGAATGTCACGGAGGGATGAGTGTGGGAGATGACGAGGGGGGGGGGAGGCTGGGGACACACTGGCGAGAGGAGAGAGAGAGGGGGGGGGGGGGAATGGAAGGCCAATGGGGGATAGATTCGAGGGGAGAGATGGAAGAAGTGAGAAGAGTAAAAAGGGAGTGGAGGGGGGTTTGATGAACAAGATTTATATATATATATGTATATATATATATATATATATATATATATATATATATATATATATATATAGAGAGAGAGAGAGAGAGAGAGAGCCAGAGAGAGAGAGAGAGAGAGAGAGAGCCAGAGAGAGAGAGAGAGAGCCAGAGAGAGAGAGACAGAGAGAGAGAGAGCCAGAGAGAGAGAGAGAGAGAGAGAGAGAGAGAGAGAGAGAGAGAGAGAGAGAGAGAGAGAGAGAGAGAGAGAGAGAGAGAGAGAGAGAGAGAGAGAGAGAGAGAAAGAGAGAGAGAAAGAAAAAAGAAAGAGAGAGAAAGAGAAAGAGAAAAAAAAGAAAGAAAGAAAGAGAGCGAAATAACAAAAGGAGAAAGAAAGAACAAGAACAAGAACAAGAACACGAGAGGAACAAACACAGAGAAAAAAGAGAGAGAAAGAAAGAGAAAAGGAACCACGGAAGAAAAAGAGAGAGACAAAGGACCAGAGAAGAAGACAATAGACAAGGCATTTCTTTCAGGGGGACAAGGGGGAGGGGGGGGGGGAACTGGCGCACGTCACTACACCTAGCTTGTGTCCACTCGTATACAGAACCCAAACGCGTGATCGTCCTCAGAACTAAGTAGAGCTTCGGCAGCAGGAATCGCACTCATGAACACTAAATAAAAGACATGACTATGCGGTTACATGCTCGTCTGATAGGGGGAGGGATAGGGGGTTAGGGGCAAGGGTGGGAGGGACGTTAGAGAGAGAGAGAGAGGGGTGTCAAGAGAGACAGAGTGAGAGAAAGAGGATAGCTAGAGTGGGCGAGTGATAAGGAGAGTGTGTGTAGGAGACGGAGGGAGAGGGAGAGAGAGAGAGAGAGAGAGAGCGAGAGAGAGAGAGAGAGAGAGAGAGAGAGAGAGAGAGAGAGAGAGAGAGAGAGAGAGAGAGAGAGAGAGAGAGAGAGAGAGAGAGAGAGAGAGAGAAAGAGAGAGAAAGGGAAATAAGAAAGAGAGAAAAATAACAGACAGACAGGCAAACAGGCTGAGAAAATAGACGCAAAATATCCGAGTATGCGCATGTGCCTGTATATACAAAACAATAAATTGGGGAATAAAAAAGAAAAAAAAACGATAACAATAAAGATGAAAAAATAAAGTAAAAAGTGCAGTTGGATAAAAAATAAAAAATAAAATATACATTAGAAAAAAAAAAAACACGAAAAATTATAATAGTTTCCCCTCGAGAAAAGAAAAAAAAAATGCCTCTAACAAGAAGCCAGCGATGCGGTACTCAGAAGACCAAAGCAAGGAAACGCAAACACAGCAATAACGAGGGAGAGAGGGAGAGGGACGGGCAGGGAGAGAGGGAGAGAGACGGGCAGGGAGAGAGGGAGAGGGACGGGCAGGGAGAGAGGGAGAGGGACGGGCAGGGAGAGAGGGAGAGGGACGGGCAGGGAGAGAGGGAGAGGGACGGGCAGGGAGAGAGGGAGAGGGACGGGCAGGGAGAGAGGGAGAGAGGGAGGGGGAGGGAGAGAGGGAGAGAGGGAGAGAGACGGACAGGGAGAGAGGGAGAGGGACGGGCAGGGAGAGAGGGGGAGGGACGGGCAGGGAGAGAGGGAGAGGGACGGGCAGGGAGAGAGGGAGAGGGACGGGCAGGGAGAGAGGGAGAGGGACGGGCAGGGAGAGAGAGTGGGGAAATGGGAGGGGGGTGAGGGCGGGGACTACAAGCAAAAGCAATCATAATGAGGCGGTATTGCTTTATGGGAGGGGAGGGGGGAGGGAGGGAACGGGGTAAGGGACGGTGGTAGGTGGGGGGGTGGGGGTAGAAAGAGGTATTACGTGCACAATAAAGGTGGAGGAATATATAACGGATGAAGAAAGGAGAGAGGAAATAAAAACAAGGAAAGGGAGAAGGGGAAAGGGGGGGAGGCAAGGGATAGAGGAGGAATAGGAGGGGTTGTTCATAGGGACGAATAATTCTAGAAAGATCCGATGTTGATAGCGCACATGGTGGAATCCCCGTGGGTGTGCCACAGGGGAGACAAGGGGAGAGCCTCGGGCGTAAAGAGTAGCCTGGGCGCCCCGGTGGGATTGGGGCCGGGGGCGTAGCAGGCCTAAGCGTTCTGCCGATGGTGGGAGTCGAGACTGAGGGATGGCAGGGGGGGGGGGAGGCACTGCGGGCCGGGGGCGACTGGGGAGCCAGGGGATGGAGGGGAGGGGGGGGGGCAGGAAGGTGGGTGGGGGGTGACACACGCGGTGTTGGAAGAACGCATACTTAAGGCACGGGCGTCAGGCTGTGGTGTTACCGGGGCGGGTGCGGGGCGGGGAGGAGGGGTGCGGGGAGGGGCTGGGGGAGGGGCTCCGGGAGGGGGCTCGGAGGCAGCTGCTTCGAGCGCAGCGACGCCCTGGCGGCTGGAGCGTGGTCGGCGAGCAGCCCTGCGTCGGCGGCGGAGGCGAGGTGCGCCCCCTGCAGGATCGAGTCCATAGCAGAGCTCGCGCGTCTGGAGACGAGGGGCCTGAGGGGGTCTCCCGCCCCCCCCGGTCCGCCGTGGTGGGGGCTCCCCTGGGGCGCGCGCGAGGGCGGCCCGTGGTAGCCTCGCAGGGAGGAGCTGAGGGCGCCGCGCAGGGGGGCGTGGGGGCCGCGCAAGGGCGACGCTGACGTGATCCGCAGCGACGCGGCGTGCGGGCGCCGCGCGGGGGACACCTGCGCACCACGGCGGGGGGAGGGCTGGGGGTGGTGTTGGGGGGAGGCGGGCCGGGGGTGCGAGGCGCGCATGGTGGGCGCGGCGCTGTAATTGTTGGGGACTGCGCTGCCTGCGGGCGGGAGAGTGTTGATGAGGGTGGTGGAGGGCGGCCCGTGGGTGTTGGAGAGGGCGGTGGGGGGGGCGGCCACTGTTGGGGTTGGTGGTGGAGGAGGGCAGAACCCCCCACCCAGCTGCAGGTGGTTGTTAAGACTCAACATTGGGATGGACTCGTCGCCGTTGCCTACCAAACAAACGGTAAAAATGAGTTCATGAGGGGAAGAGGAACGGCACCGTGGCCGTCCGGCTCACCGGCACTGGTGTCGGATGTGCAGTAAAAACCTCTTGCGGCTCAAGGCTAGGCCAGCTATTGCTCAGAGTCATGGTCCAGCTAGATCCACGCGCTCATATGCAGACCGTAACATAACGCACTCGCGCTTGGATGCACACTCTCTACGCGGACACACACACATTCACAGCGTCTGATATATAAACACACATTTTCCCAGTGTTTGATGGATAAACATCCACACATACAGATTTCACAGATAGATGCACACATTGCCCTATGTTTGATGCATAATCACTCACACATACATATACATATAACAGATAAAACGCACCTTTTCCCTAGCGTCTGATAGATAAACACTCAAGCAAACATATTTGACAAATAAACACACCCATTTTCTCAGTGTCTGATACATAAACACTCACATCCTTCCAGTATTTCAGAATTAAACACACAAAACTACTCAGTATCTTAGAGATAAAGACACATTTCCACAGCAATTTACGGTCAAACACACAGTTGACAAACACATATAACTCTCCAAACAGACACGTACTCTGTGAGACCAATCATTAATAATCACAAGCCTAGCCTCATTATCACATTCTCGTACTAAAATTCACCCAATGACACTGGTTCCCCGATCACCTATCAATACCTCAATGTGTCATTCCCTAACAGTTTGGACCCATGCGTACACAACGCGTATCAACACAGACACACATCTCTAAACACAGATATCCATTAACACACAAACATATACATGGAGAAACACCATAGACAAGCATACGCACATAAAGAACGCACACATACAGACAAACAGGTAGGAATGCATCCAAACACACACGCACGCACACACACACACAGAGTGAGAGTGAGTGAGAGAGAGTGAGAGTGAAAGTGAAAGTGAAAGTGAGAGTAAGAGTGAGAGAGAGAGAGAGAGAGAGAGAGAGAGAGAGAGAGAGAGAGAGAGAGAGAGAGAGAGAGAGAGAGAGAGAGAGAGAGAGAGAGAGAGAGAGAGAGAGAGAGAGAGAGAGAGAGAGAGAGAGAGAGAGAGAGAGAGAGAGAAAGATACAGACACACAGATAGATAGAGAGAGACAGATAGATAGATAGATAAATAAAAAGATGGATGAATAGAGAGAGAGGGAGAGATAAACAGATACCGAGAGCGATAGATAGGCAGACAAAACAATAGAGAGATAGATTCATGGATAGAA
>NW_028234408.1:44748964-44763964 GCF_977035675.1 Penaeus japonicus
TCTATATCTATCTATATATATATCTATATATATATACATATACATATACATATATACATATATACATATATACATACATATGTATATATGCATATATGTATATATGTATATATATATATATATATATATATATATATATATATAATATATATATATATATATATATGATATATATATATAGTATATGTATATACACATACATATACATATACACTGTATATATGCACGTACAGATGCAAGTAATGTACGTTTAGAAGAAAATTACATTCGCAACAGGGTCTATGAAAGGACTTCCCTTCCATCCATTGCACTGAGGCTTGTGTGGTCTGTTTTGTTGAGACAAGATGGAAAGAGAGAAACGGGGGATGGCAAAGAGGGAGATAACACGTCAGCTTCGAGCTCTGGGCTCCCTGAAGCACGTGAGTTTTGTCTTTGAGAATAGAAACACACTGTAATACCTGTACTCTCTATGGGGGCTGTTAGATATCGTACACTGAAGGCTTTATGGGAGGCAGAGTATAGCAGCAGCTACTGTGCTATGGGGTCACTTGTGGACTGTATATATGCACGTACAGATGCAAAGTAATGTACGTTAGAAGAAATTTCATTCGCAACAGTGTCTATGAAAGGACTTCCCTTCCGCCCCAATTTCCATAGCAGCACAAGCTTGTGTGGTCTGTTTTGTTTGAACAAGAAGGAAAGAGAGAAACGGGGATGCAAATAGGGAGAAAAACACACGCGCACGTCACTTCGAGCTCCTGGGCTCCCCTGAATCACGATAGTTTATGTCTTTGAGAAAATACACACACTGAATACCTGTACTCTCTATGGGCTGATAGAGATTCGTACACTGAAGGCATTATGGTAGGCAGAGTATAGAAGCAGCTACTGTTGCTATGGTAGTCTTGTGGTCAGATACACTGATATATGCCGTACTAGATGCAATAATGTACGTTTAGAAGAAAATTACATTCGCAAACAGTCTATGAAGACTTCCCTTCCATCCATTGCACTGAGGCTTGTGTGGTCTGTTTTGTTGAGACAAGATGGAAAGAGAGAAACGGGGGATGGCAAAGAGGGAGATAACACGTCAGCTTCGAGCTCTGGGCTCCCTGAAAGCACGTTGAGTTTTGTCATTTTTTTTTGAGAATAGAAACACACTTTAGGAACCGTACTCTCTATGGGGCGTTAGAATATCGTACACTAAGCTTTATGGGAGGGCAGAGTTACAGCGAGCTACTGTGCTATGGTAGTCTTGGTCCTGTATAGATACATATACATATACACGTACAGATGCAAGTATTGCACGTTCAGAAGAAAATGACATTCGCGACAGGGTCTGTGAAAGGGCTTCCCTTCCATCCATTGCACTGAGGCTTGTGTGGTCTGTTTTGTTGAGACAAGATGGAAAGAGAGAAACGGGGGATGGCAAAGAGGGAGATAACACGTCAGCTTCGAGCTCTGGGCTCCCTGAAGCACGTGAGTTTTGTCTTTGAGAATAGAAACACACTGTAATACCTGTACTCTCTATGGGGGCTGTTAGATATCGTACACTGAAGGCTTTATGGGAGGCAGAGTATAGCAGCAGCTACTGTGCTATGGGTAGTCTTGTGGTCTGCCTTATGTGAACAGGGAGGGACTGGAAGAAGTAGTCATTGCCAATAAAGAGTCCAAGAGCATCAGGCGGTGCAATCAGTCATCCCTCTGCATGGAAGAGCTTGGGAAATCATCACTGACACATCGGACACTAGCAGGCAGTCACAAAAGGAGTTCTATTGTGGACAGCATGAGAAGAGTAGATCAGCCAGGCCTGCTACAGCAACGTAATGTGTGTGCGTGGTCACTAGCCAGGCTTACTAAAGTAATGTGTTGTGCGTGTAGATTAGGCTTACTAAAGTAGAACAGATTAGGCTTAACTAAAGAGAACAGATTGGGTCTATGTAGTGTAGTGGGTGCGCTGGTGCTAAACTGGTCTGGTAAGGTCACTAGAGATGGCTGGCTCAGTCGCTAAAATCTGGGCAAATTGGCCAGGGAACGCTATACAGTGAGGGTCACAAGTGCTAAGAGCTCCGAGGGGAAAAGAGTTTTTTTTTCGTACTAATGATAGTAGACTCTCGTTTTGATTTTCTCTTGATGTGAGGCACAAGGGGAACTTGATTCTTGAGGTTAACAACTAATGCACGGGGCTCCTCTGTTGAAGAGACCACGTAGTGCACATCACGTACAGATCGACTTTAATTGGATACTGAAGAGCTTCGAGTCACTGTCATCAGTAACGGTGCTGCTCTGCTGGAGAAGAAGGGAGGCGACGGCAGCACACCTCGAGTAGCACAGCTGCCTCGGTACATGACACACATACCATCTTTGATCCCACCTCAGGTCACCGTGAACGACCTCACACAAGATCATCCTGCAAGGAGGCCGGGTAGGTGCTTGTGCTCGCGCTCGACGTCAACTTGACTGAGTTCGAGGTGAGGTGATACGACGCCATCCAACTCCTCAACGAGGTTTCTCTCGGAGGGTGAGGGCGGGGGGGGGGGGGGGGGGGGGGCCCGCCTCCTGGGGCGCGCGGGCGGGCTGTGGCAGTCCATGTGTGTGTGCGAGATCAAGGACGGTGTCGCGTACGTGCGGGAAGGGGCGGAGGGGGGGGGGGGTGCCAGTGTGTAGGGGGAGAGGGGGAGAGACACAAGTAGGTGCAGGAGGGGGAGAACGAAGGGGAAGGGGCGGGGGGGGGGCGGGGGTCGGGGAGGAGGGCGATACTGAAGGAGGTGTGCAGCCTGGGGGGGAAGAGGGAGGGGGGGGGTAAAGGGATTCAGGATCGCATTCACAGATAAGAATAGAGTCACAACAAAAAAAATAAAAAAACAGATACAAACACAAGCAGAGGACCACAAGTCGAGCACAGAGTGCGATTGGGAGTCGCCAGAGGATCGTAACCGGCCAAGGCAGAGGACCAGGCGGGGTTTCGAAACAGAGAGTGCGGTTGGGAGTCGCCATGTGGAGTCCGCGAGCAAAGCCGTGCGCCATAAGCCGTCTCGACAGAGGACAGTATCGGCAAGCAGAGGACCAGGTCGACAGAGTGCGGTTTGGAGTCGCCATTGTGGAGGACCGCGAGCAAAGGGTAAGCCGTCGCCATAGGAGAGGAAAGGCTGTGGTGAGTAGGAAAGGCTGTGTGTGTCCACTGTCCCTGTTGTCACTGTGTAGTCGCCATTGTGGAGGACCGCGAGCAAAGGGTAAGCCGTCGCCATAGGAGAGGAAAGGCTGTGGTGTGTCACTGTCCTGTTTGTTGTTGTTGGTTTGGGTGGAAGCTCCACCCTGAACATGGCGATGGCAAGAATTGCCCTTTGGCAGTCTCTAGTCTCTTATGTTGAAGTATCCAAGCCTAAGCGGCTCGTTATTGCCGTACGCAACGTGCCTAACTCTCGGTATTCCTACCACCCACATTGAATCTTCGGGTATCCTACCATCCTCCATTGAATATGTACAAATTGCTGGCGGTACGGTGTAGGCAGACAAATTGCTGCGGTGCGGTGCCTGCTGGCGGTCAACCAGCCACATTGAAAATGTTATTGTGGTCACATAAATTCTGAGGCGGTACGGTGTAGGCAAAAGGTGATTGTGGTCACATCTATAGTGTCGTAGTATATATATATATATGCGACAGTCTAGTGCCACATTAGACAGGTGATAATACTGCCGGTGTAACAGTGTGGAGAAGTGAAAAAAACACTGATAGCGTCAAGGTGTAAAACATGAAAACGTTGAAAGCAGCCACTGAATACGGCTGTTGTAATAAAGTGGTATTACAGTGTGCAAGTGTTGATGTGCTAATAGAATGATATCATGATGGAGTTAAGGTATGTTTTTCTTAGATCTTACTGTATGCTATGACAAAATTTGTATTTCACAACCGTACCTGACCTTGGGTTAACTTGTATGTTGCACAAAATCCTGAAACTGTCTTCATGTATCTTTACTCGCATGTTCGTATCTAATTTCTCGTGTGTGCCTGACAGCTATCTGAAATTGAACCGTGTCGAGACGTGTGATATTCCCATTTCAGGAAGAAATTTGGATTCGTTTTGTGTTGTAACTTGAATGCTGTCAGATGACAGTGAGAGTGAGTAACTGTGTCGTGTCATGACTATTTACAAGGTCACTGCAGGCAGGTAGAGAGCAGAGTGGAATGCAGGAGGGTTGGGGGAGATGGTGATGGTTGTGATTTGCTGAAGGTGGTTACGATGATAATGATGATGGTGATGATGATGACGTTTGCTTGTTACTGAAGTAACTTACCCATCTTTGGTCCAGGACCACGATTCATGGCATTGGGCCCCCCGCCTCGCTTCGGGGCAGGCGCGGGGGGGCCGACGCGGACGTGCTCGACCGGCAGCACTCTGCGCCGCTTCTTGGGCAGCTTGGCTCGCGCCTGCGTGTGGCTGTAGTACATGGCGAAGTTGGACACGATGACGGGCACGGGCAGGGCGATCGTGAGCACGCCAGCCAGGGCACAGAGCGCGCCGACGAACATGCCGACGTACGTCTTGGGAGCCATGTCCCCGTAGCCCACGGTGGTCATGGTGACCAGCGCCCACCACAGGCCGAGCGGGATGCTGTTGAAGTCGTTGTGCGGGTTGGCCTGTATCCTCTCGGCGTAGTAGACGAGCGAGGCGAAGATCACGATGCCCAGCACCAAGAAGAAGACGAGCAGCGTCAGCTCCTTGGCCGAGGCGCGGAAAGTCTGTATGAGGATCTTGAGACCCGACGAATGCCGCGTGAGCTTAAATAACCTCATGATACGGATAATGCTGAAGAACTCGAGAATGTCGGCGTTCTCCAAGTGTGAGGCAAACTTCTGCAGAAGGATGTCCACGTAGAAGCTCAGTGTGGCGATGAAGTCTATCATATTCACTGACGCTTTCAGAAACAAAAACTTATTGGGCGACGCGATAAAGCGAATCAAGATTTCAAAGGTGAACCACGTATTACAGACACACTCTATGTAGAAGAAGGCCTCGTGCGCATTGGTCGCCTTCTTGTCCAGCGTCCAGGCTGTCGTGTTCTCGGCCGTCTGCACCGTAATGTTCTCAATGACTGGCACTCGCATGTCAGGGTGGGTCTTCAGGCAGAACGACAAGATGGACACACAGATGAAGAACACTGAGATGACGCCGATGACCTGGGTGCAGTTGGGCGGATTAGAACATCGTCATCATGTTATATGCTCGGGCTGTCTTCGCTTACACAATGCAATCAGTTGAATGAATAGACTGAATAAGTTGATGGGTGGGTACACTTAAATCAATCAAGAAATTAAAGGTAATTGTGCATGTGACCTTCTTATCTGAGAGTTAATTAACTTTTCCACAGTTGTTTGTGATGCGAAGGACTAAGTCGATAGTGTTAATCAGTAACATCAATCATGCTAACATAATGAACATTTAATCTTAATGCAACAGAGGAAGAAATGCATTTGCAAGAGTGCAAGTTGGTGAGATATGCGGGGATGGTAAAACTGACAGAACAAAATTTCTTCATCTGTTTATCTTTTTATATACTGTGTATATATGCATGCATGCATACAAACAAACTTAAAAGAATATACTATATAAATACATAAACACACACACACACACACACACACACACACACACACAGACACACACACACACATACACAGATACAAACACATGCAGCATATATACACATGATATAAATAACCATACAACTAAACATCAATCACATATAAGAATATACCCAAACAAAGAGATAATACTTACTCAGATACATCACACTAATCACACTGATATGCGAAATATATCGATCATTTCACACATACCCCTCGATCCCGTGTACTTACTTGCTCTGTGTGAAGATCTATGCAACGGAAAATTGAATGAGAATCAATGCATGGATAAGAATCAACAGAGGAACACACGAGCTTGGGGGGGGAGGAACCGGCTAGAATCTTTTTTTGTTTGTTTGTTTGTGTGTGTGTGTGTGTGTGTGTGTGTGTGTGTGTGTGTGTGTGTGTGTGTGTGTGTGTGTGTGTGTGTCTGTGTGTACACATACGTGAAGATCTATGCGTGTCCCTACGTTTAGTGCTTTTATTTTTTATGATTTTATTTACTTCTTCTTCTTCTTCTTCAGCTTACTTCTTCCCATTATCTTTCTTCTCCTCTACCTTTTCTACTTCTTCTCTTTCTCCAGCTCCTATTCTTCTTCCTTCTACCATTCTTCTCCTTTCCCTTCTGCTCCTCCTCCTCCTCCTTCTATTACTCTCTTCATCTTCCTCCTCCTTCCTTCCTTCCCCTACACCCTCCTACCTCAACCCTCTCCACCTCCCGCCTGCCTCCTCTCCTCTCCGTGCCCCCCCCCCTACCCCCTACCCCCTACCTGTGTGTGGTTCCTCCCGAGGCTCCCCCTCCACCCCCATCCCCCATCCTCAACCCCCTACCTATGTATGGGGCTCCTCACCGTGGCTCCCCCCCTCCACCTGCCCACCCCCACCTGCCCACTCCCACCCATCCTCCCCATCCCACCACCCCCACCCATCCTCACCCATCCTCACCTTCCCCCCATCCACCACCCCTAAATCCACCCACCCCACCCCCACTCCTACCCCCACCCATCCTCACCCACCCCCACCCCACCCCCAAATCCCCCCACCCATCCCCTACTCCCACCCTCAAAATCCCCCCTCCCCCTCCCCTACTCCCCCACCCCACCCACCGTCCCAACCCACCCCCTTGCGCACTTACCTTAGCGGCTTGTGAGGAATACGGCTCGTCGAAGAGCGACCACAACTTGGGCTTCGTGTTCTGCCACCAGGAGAGGTTGCCGGAGAAGTAGTCGTCCTCGAAGCCGAACTTTCTGGCCGTCTCCTCGTCGCTCGGCTTGTCGGTGTCGAGGTCGAGACGGTCGAGGACGGCTAGGGTCTCTTGCGTGTCTCGATGCTGCAAAAGGGGGCGGGGCGTTAGGCTGTGCGGGTGTGGAAGGGCGGTGGTGGGTGTGGAAGCGCAGTGTTGATGTGGGCGTTTGCGTATATGTATATGTGCGTATATGTAGGTGGTTGTATGCACATATATCTGCGTGTCTACATGTGCGTTTATAAACACTAATGCGCGTATATGTGTGCGTTCTCATACACACATGCGCGTATGTATTACGTTTATATACATTCATACATTGCAAGAAAATATGCAATATATCCAAACCCAAAAATGAACACACACAAACATACACATACATTTATACAGCCATAAACATTAACACGCAGAAAAACATTTAAACATAATGAACACGTAAACATATACAGCCATAAACATCAGTACACGCAGACATATACATACACAAACGTAAACAAAAACACCAACACGCACGAACACACACAAACACAAACATACAAAAACACAAACTTACATAGATGACATAACTCAGTCTTATCTCCTTCTCCCTTCCATGAATAAACAAACAAACAAATAAAGTGATACAAAGATGAGAACTAAAAAAATCACCTGCTTTCCTAAAAATCGTAATTTATGTTGCAATTCTTCTTTTTTTATCATCGTTTCATTCATCTTTTAATTTAGCTATTATTACCTATATTAGCCATTAAAATAAATTCACCTTCAAAACAAATAAAAGAAAGATAAGTTATAGATGCATCCTTCGTCTTTAAAAAAAAATCCTTCTTTCTTTTACTTATTTGTCAACCCATTTCTTTACTTATACTACCCATTTCTTTGACCCCCGATAGGTAACCTGGGGTCTATTATACCCCATGTCCCATAAAATGAACCCATTTCTTTGACCCCCGATAGGTAACCTGGGGTCCATTATACCCCATATCCCATAAAATGAACTCATTTCTTTACTCATTCTACCCATTTCTTCGACCCCCGATGGATAAGCTGGGGTCCATTATACCCCATGTCCCATAAAATGAACCCATTTCTTTACTTATTCTACCCATTTCTTCGACCCCCGATGGGTAACCTGGGGTCCATTATACCCCATATCCCATAAATTGAACCCATTTCTTTACTTATTCTATCCCTTTTTTCGACCCCCGATGGGTAATCTGGGGTCCATTATACCCCATGTCCCATAAAATGAACCCATTTCTTTACTCATTCTACCCATTTCTTTGACCCCCGATGAATAACCTGGGGTCCATTATACCCCATGTCCCATAAAATGAACTTATTTCTTTACTTATTCTACCCCTTTTTTCGACCCCTGATGGGTAACCTGGGGTCTATTCTACCCCATGTCCCATAAAATGAACTCATTTCTTTACTCATTCTACCCATTTCTTCGACCCCCGATGGGTAACCTGGGGTCCATTATACCCCATATCCCATAAAATGAACCCATAGCGTCCGAATTTCAAGCACGAGGTTTATCCTTTCACTTGCCTATATTCCTATTGAAGTTCTTAATAGGATTCGACTCTACAAAGTCATTGGGATTTGTCACACCCTCGGTTACCTATGATCGGAAGCCTTGTGATATCAATACAAAGATAGGAAAGGCCTAATGCTTCCGGGGAATAGATAAAGATAAAAATGAAAAAAATAAAATAAAATAAAATAAAAATAAAAAACGTTACAAAGCGTCTATGATGTTGTTTACCACACGTAGTAATCATTATTATAATTATTATCATTACTATCATTATTGTTATTATTACTAATGCTATTATTAATATCCTTATTACTTCTGTCCTTATTATCACCATTACGTTTAGGTTCCGGTAAAGTAAGGGTTGGCACATCATAAATATGTTACCACAGGTATACATATATCACCAGATCTAACTAAATCCCTAGTGTTATGTCAGAATTAGCCGAGGAAAAATGACATAGTATCATGACAAACATTTACTTGTCATATTCATACTCTCTTTTTTGGAGTTTATGTCTGTTTTCTGTCCTTCTCCCTCGGTTTACTCGAGGACCAAACAACAGCTTATAAGGAAATCCAAGACTTGAACATGTTAGCTTCTTGTTTTGATAGTGTAAAGGTTAAACTTTTGTTTAAAAAAAAAAGTTTAAACATTATATTTTGTAAACTTTTGTTTAAAAAAAAAAGTCTAAACAATATATTTAGTTCTTCATTGAAACTTCTTTCCGTGGCTATGAAAGAAGTTTTGATAAGGGAAAACAGAATCAATGAAATATAAGAAATATTTAATCTTTCCCTTGGGGTTTGCTAGACCTGTGTTACTTAATATAGTAACATGGACATTGTTACTTTACTTATCCAGGGTTAACCTTATTCACCTTCTCCGTTTACCTATCTTATTTACCTATTTATCTACCTATTTCTTTTACCTATTTCACCGGCTTACCTATTCTCTCTACCTATTTTACCTATTTACCTATTCATTCATTCCCTTTACCTAGTTTTACGTACTTACCTATTTGCTTTTTATCTTTACCTATTTTACTTGATTGCCCATTTACCTGTTCTTTTATTTATTTACTTTCTCTCACTTTTCCCGCTGATAATTATTTTCATTTTTTCGCTCGATTCACTATCCTTTATTTCCATAACGTTTTCGTTGGGTTTTACTACGTCAGACTAATCTATTTCTTGATTTATTTATTCATATATTTTCTCTCTAACTCTCTCTCTCTATTTCATTCCCTTCTTCTCTACTAGCCCCCTCTTTTCATTATTAGTATTATCATAATTTTATCTTCATGTTTTTTTTATCACCATTATCATTCTTATCATGATCATTGTAATTTTTATCATCATAATCATTATTAATTTTATCATTACGATCATCAATATCATCACCACTGTTATTGTTATCATCCCTCTTGTTATCATTGTTATCAAATTCTTAATATCTGATAGGGTTTTTGGCTGCAAATTCAACCATACTATTTTATGGCCACCCGGTTACTATGCGTGAAAAGATTATGAATATTTTTTTTTCTTTTTTGAGTGGCGGGGGGGGGGGGTTAGGTGTGGAGGAACGATTTCTATCTGAAAATCTATATTGTTTTGCGGTCTCTCTCTCTCTCTTTTTTTTTTTTTTTTTAGGAGGGGGGGGGGTTAACGATTGTATAACTATTTTCTGTCCGTCTCTTTCTCTGTCTCAATCAGTTTCTCTGTGTTTCTCTTTCTCTCATTCTCTCTCTCTCTCTCTCTCGATCACCCCTTCTCTCTCTATTACTATCTCTCTCCTTCTCTCTCTCTAATCCACGAACCAATATTATCAACATCATCATTTTTGTTGCATGGGGGTTGCCATAGCCCCATTTAATATCATTTACAAGGAATTCACAATTCTTTAACGTTCTCCCTTTTCCACGGAGAATAAAAAAATAAATGAATATATATTTTTGGAAGTTAAAAATGGTATTTCAACTGTTTCACGGCTTTTGGTGAATTATTCGTAAATCTGTCTAGCTTTGAAGACCATTTTTCAAACTTTTTTTAATATTGTGATAAAATCTTCATACCGGAATGAAAGAAATGAAAATAATATTGGTAAGAAAATAAAGAGTAAATGAAAGAGTGATAAAAACAAATCAAATGATAATAGTTATAAGTGATGGGAGATAATTGCATTGATAATAACAATAGCAATGATGACCATGGTGATAATAATGATAATGATGATTGTGAGGATGATGGTGATGATTACAATAATTATAATGATAATAATAAAAATGATGATGATAATGAGAGTTTTAACAATTATAATAATAATAATAATTATAATCACAAAAACAATAACAATACTGATAATAAAAACAACAACATAAAGGTATAACTTCCTTTACTTTTTCCTTTATTTTGTAAGTGATCTTAAATCTTTATAATAAGAATAAACAATACATAACTAATAAACATATAGACAAGAGTAAATCATAGAAAAAAGTACAGAAAACTTTACTAAAATGTAGTTCCTTTTTCTTCCCTTTTCTTTAGTAATCGTCTGTGTCTTATTTTCACGTCATCATAAATCATGCAAATTGCTTGCCTCATGCATGGTAAATCACCTTTTTTATCACCGTACCCAAATACCTGGCAATTGTTATTATTTTTCATTATCAAAAGTGGTCTTAATTATCATTTGCCTTATCATAAAATATCATTTCATTTATCATTTATGATGAATGATGCTGCTAATCATTATCGTAACACAATAACACTTACTATTTTCAAAAGAGTCATTCTTATAATTATAATCATTATTATTATTAATCCTAATTATTACTCCTACTTCTATCATTACTCCTTCTGCAACTAATAACTACTGAATTCATCATCATTATCATCATTATCTTGAACCTATCATTACTCCTTCTGAATCTAATAACTACTAAAATCATCATCATTATCATCATTATCTTGAACCTATCATTACTCCTTCTGAAACTACTAACTACTAAAATCATCATCATTATCATCATTATCTTGAACAAGTACTCTTACGCATATCATTATCATCAGAACTATAATACATAATTACAGTTCTCAGTCTCATCATCAAGATAATATCTATGAACACAAGAATACATATTTTTTTATCCGTTGTGTGTTCATGTAATCAAATATAACTTGACAGCTATAAATGAGATGATCATAAGATTACAACACAGAAAGGAAACATGGTATTATCATTGGTCAATTATTTATATCAAATTAGTCTTGTTCATCATCATTATTATTATTAGTAGTAGTAGCAAGATCATTATCATTGCTATTATTGTTATTATCATTATCACTATTAGAGTAGATATAACAAAAGGAAGAAAGAGAGAAAGAGAGAGAGAGAGAGAGAGAGAGAGAGAGAGAGAGAGAGAGAGAGAGAGAGAGAGAGAGAGAGAGAGAGAGAGAGAGAGAGAGAGAAGGAAATGAAAAGAAAGAGAGAGAAAGAGAGAGAGAGAGAGAGAGAGAGAGAGAGAGAGAGAGAGAGAGAGAGAGAGAGAGAGAGAGAGAGAGAGAGAAAGAGAGAAGTGAAATGAAAGAAAGAGAGAGAAAGAGAGAGAGAGAAGTGAAATGGAAGAAAGAGAGAAAGAAAGAGCAAAAGAAGAAGAAACATCAAATAAAGACAAAAAGGAGAAAATGGAAGGAGGAGAAAATAAAGAGAAAATAAACAAGGAATGAGGAAAAGCATGGAAGATAAAGATGAGGCGGAAAATGATAAGAAGATAAGGGAGAGGGGAAAAAAAACACAGAAGGAATTTGAGTTTAAGAAAGGATAATGAAGATGAATCAGCTGTTTCGAAACCGCTTTGATCATGCCCCCCCTCCCCCCTCCCCCAAATTTTGAAAGAATAAAGAAGGAGAAAAAAACAAAAAACACAAGAGATGGAGAAGATGAAAAGTTCAAAAGTAATAACAAGACATATCCACCTGAAGATTAAAGAAGGAGGAGAAGAAGAATACGAAGAAGAATGAAAAGATGAAGAGGAAGAAAATGAGAAAAGGGAAGAGAAAGAGAAGGAGAGATAGAGAGAGAGACAGAAAGAGAGAGAGAGAGAGAGAGAGAGAGAGAGAGAGAGAGAGAGAGAGAGAGAGAGAGAGAGAGAGAGAGAGAGAGCGAGAGAGAGAGAGAGCGAGAGCGAGAGCGAGAGAGAGAGAGAGAGAGAGAGAGAGAGAGAGAGAGAGAGAGAGAGAGAGAGAGAGAGAGAGAGAGAGAGAGAGAGAGAGAGAGAGAGAGAGAAAGAGAGCGCGAGAGATAGAAAAAAAAAAACAGAGAAAGAGAGAGACACACACACAGAGACCAAGAGAAAGAGAAACACAGAAACAGAGAGACAGATACAAACAGAGAGAAGAGCGAAGCAAGATCTTACCGCCGTGTAGGTCATCCAGCAACATGGCTCCACCTGGTTCGAGTCGAGGCCCCAGAACTCCAGCTCCTCCTCGAACAGCGGCCCGCACACGTCGGTCGGGTAGTGGAGCTTGCCCGTGCGGTAGTAATTCAGCACCTGAAGCGGACGGAAAGAGGTCAGGGACCAGTCGAGGGCTGGCGTCGGGAAAGTGGGAGGATAGGTCTTACTAGGGGAGTTGGGGAGATGTTGGTGAGGGCGTGGGGAAACTTACATGCATACGCACACGCACACGGACACGTATAAGCATAAGCATACGGATACGCATACGCATATACACACACGCACACGTTGCTTTCTCTCTCTATCTAATTCTCTCTCTCTCTCTCTCTCTCTCTCTCTCTCTCTCTCTCTCTCTCTCTCTCTCTCTCTCTCTCTCTCTCTCTCTCTCTTTCTCTCTCCTCGCCTGTTTCTCTTTCTCTCTCCTCGCCAGCTTCTCTTTCTCTCTCCTCCCTCTCATTCTCTCCTCTCTCTCTCTCTCCCTCTCTATCTCTCCTCCTCTCTCTCTCGTCTCTCTCTCCCTCTCTCTCTCTCCCAGCTCTCATCTCTCTCTCTCTCTCATCACTCTACTACCTCTTCCTGTCGCTCTCGCTCTCTCTCCCCTCCCCCTCTATCTCTCATCCTAACCTCCCTACTCTCTCTCTCCTTCTCTCTCTCGTCTCATTCTCTCATCATCCTTCTCATCTCTCTCCCTTAACATCTCATCACTCTCGTCTTCTCAACTCTACTTCCCACGCCTCTCTCTCTACTCTTCTCATCATCTTCTCTCTCTCTCTCTCTCGTTCCCTGCCTCAGACACACATGATTATGCATATAAAATACCATCCTTTCATAGTCTCAAAATTAATGCAATACAATGAACATGCAAAGAACCCTTGTGCATTCGCACCTTCTCTCTCCTCCTCCACCTCATCCTCCTTCTCCTTCCTCCACCTCATCCTCCTTCTCCTTCCTCCACCTACTCCTCCTTCTCCGCCTGTCTATCTTCTCCCTCCACCTGATCTCTTCTTCTTCCACCTCCTCTTCTATCTACTCCACTTTCAACTACTCCCCCTCTACCTCTTCCTCTTCCCTTCCTCCTCTTTTCCCTCTACCTTCTCCTCTCACCTTTCTCCCCTTCCTCTCTACCTCCTCTTCTCCTCTTCCTCTTCACATTTTCCTCTTATCTCTCCCCCTTCACCTTCTCTTCCTTCCCCCCCTCTTTCTTAAAATAATACCCCCCCCATAAAACCCCCCTCCTTCCTTCTCCCTCTAACCTCTTTCTACTTCTCCTCTCCCATTTTTCCTCCTCCACCTTCTTTCCCCTTCCCCCTTCTTCCCTGACCCTCCATTCCCTTCTCAACTTTCCCCCTCCCCTCCACCATCCTTCCACCCTCTCCCCCTCCCCCCTACCCCTTTCCTTCTCCTCCCCTTCCCCCTCGCTTCTCCTCCCCCTTCCCTTTTTGCCTCATCCTCCATACCCCCACTTTCCACACCTTTTCCCCCTCCTCTCCTTACCGCCCCTGTCCTCACCCTTCCCTCGCCTCCCATCCCCCTCTTACCCCCTTCCCACCTCCTACACCCCCTACGCCCCGGTCCCCTCCCTTCCCCCTCATAAACCCCTTTCCCCCCTCCCTCTCCCTCTACTCAGGCCACAGACCACTCCCCCCTACCCTCTTCCACAGACCCCTGCCCCCCTCCCCTAGCCCCTTCCCCCTATCCCTCTCCCTCGCTCCCCTCTCCCTCCCTCCCCTCCTACCCCTACCCCCTTCCCTCCTCCCCCCCCCTTTCCCCCTCCCTTCCCCCTCCCATCCCCTTCCACCCCTCCTCCCCTCCCCCTCTCCTCCCCCTACCCCCTTCCCCCCTCCCCCTACACCCTTCCCTCTTCCCCCTTCCCCCTACCCCCTTCCACACCTCCTCCCCCTACCCCCTTCCCTCTTCCCTTTTCCTCTCACATACCCTCTTCCAAACCTCCCTCCCCTACCTCCTTCCACACCTCCTCCCCTTCCCCCCTCGCTCCCCTACCCCCTTCCACACCTTCCCCCCTCCCCTCCTACCCCCTACCCCCTTCCACACCTCCTCCCCCTCCCCTCCCCTACCCCCTCCCCTCCCCTCCCATACCCCCTTCCTTCCCTTCCCCCTCCCATCCCCTTCCACACCT
>NW_028234408.1:44766464-44768964 GCF_977035675.1 Penaeus japonicus
AGCGAAAGAAATAGAGAGAGAAAAAAAGAAGAAGAAAAACAAACAAACAAACAAACAAACAGGTACAAGATGGAGATGGAGCTGGAGAAAGATGGAGAGATGGAGAGAGAGAGAGAGAGAGAGAGAGAGAGAGAGAGAGAGAGAGAGAGAGAGAGAGAGAGAGAGAGAGAGAGAGAGAGAGAGAGAGACGCAAAGAGGGAGAGAAAGATACAGAAAAAGAGAGAGAGAGAACAGCAGAGAGAAAGAGAGAAAAAAGAGAACACTACAAAGAAGCGAGAGAAATAGAGAGAGAGAGAGAAACAAGAACAACAAACAAACAAACAGGTACATAAACCAAAAAACCGCGGCAAGTAGAGAATGCACTTTAATTACCTGCAAGATAATGCAATGAGCGGCCTTCTCTCTTCTCCTCCTCCTTCCCTCCCTCCCCCCCCTTCTTTTCTGTCTCCTCACCCCCCCCCTCTTACCTCTCCTCCCCCCTCCACACAAAACTGCTCACTTGAACATCCCGATGCGTGACCAGTTGGCGCATTGGTTCTCGTTTAATTCTTTTCGTAAAGGTTATCCTCATTTTTTTTTTCTTCTTCTTCTTCCAATTTTCGTCCTTCTCCTCCTTCTCCACTTCTTCCTCTTCCTGTCTCCGTCATTCCCCTCTTTCTAACCTCTTCCTCTTCCAACCTTCGTCTTTCCCTTCTTTCTCCACCTCTTCCTCCCTTCATCTTTCCCTTCTTTCTCCACCTCTTCCTCTTCCTACCTTCGTCTTTCCCCTCTTTCTCCACCTCTTCCTCTTCCTGTCTTCGTCATTCCCCTTTTCCTAAACCTCTTCCTCTTCCTACCTTCGTCTTTCCCTTCTTTCTCCACCTCTTCCTCTTCCTACCTTCGTCTTTCCCTTCTTTCTCCACCTCTTCCTCTTCCTACCTTCGTCTTTCCCTTCTTTCTCCACCTCTTCCTCTTCCTACCTTCGTCTTTCCCTTCTTTCTCCACCTCTTCCTCTTCCTACCTTCGTCTTTCCCTTCTTTCTCCACCTCTTCCTCTTCCTGTCTCCGACATTGCCCTCTTTCTAACCTCTTCCTCTTCCTACCTTCATCTTTCCCTTCTTTCTCCACCTATTCCTCTCCCTGTCTTCGTCATCCCCCTCTTTCTAACTTCTTCCTCTTCCTACCTTCATCTTTCCCCTCTTTCTCCACCTCTTCCTACCTTCGTCTTTCCCTTCCACCTCCTGCTTCTTTCCTTCCTTCCTACCTCCTCTTCCACCTCGTTCCTCTTCCTCCTACCTCCTCCTCCTCCTCCCACCTCTTCCTCCGCTTCGTATCTCTTCCTTCCTCCTCCACCTCCACCTCACATCTCTTTCACCCCACCTCCTCCTCCTTTCTCCTTCTATTCCTCTCTTCCTTCCCACCTCCGTCTTCCTTTTTCCTCCCCCTTTATTTCGTATCTCTTCCTTCCTTACTTCTCCTCTCTCTCTTCTTCCTCTACCACCTCTCTCCCTCTCTTCTTCCCCTTCAACCTCCTCTCTCTCTTCCTCCTCCTTCTTTCTCTCTCTTCTTCTTCCTCCTCTTCTTTTCTCGCTCTTCTTCCTTCTCCTCCTCTCTATTTTCCTCCCCTCTCTCTCTCTCTTTTTCTTCCTCCTCCTCTTTTCTCCCTCTTCTTCCTTCTCCTCCTCTCTATTTTCCTCCCCTCTCTCTCTTCCTCTTCCTCCTCCTCTTTTCTCTCTCTTCTCCCTTCTCCCCCTCTCTAATTTCCTCCTCTCTCTCTCTCTTCTTCTTCCTTCTCCCCCTCTCTATTTTCCTCCTCCTCCCTTTCCTCCTCTCTCTCTCTCTCTCTTCTTCTCTCTCTCTCTCTCTCTCTCTCTCCTTCCCCCCTCCGAAGTGCAAAGTTACAATTCACATTAGCTCGAATGAAGCCTCGAGCCACACCGCGAACAGGGACTATCAAACAATAGTCTTTATTGAGATAACGAAGCAGCGGTTCGATTCCGGCTTCCCTTCCTTCGCGGCCTCGATGTCACGGCAAATACTATTGTCTGGAATGATGGCCCTTCTCCCCCCTTCTCCCCCTTCTCCCCCTCTCCCCCCTAACACTGTTCTCCATCAGTAACTTGGTTGGGGTATCGACCCAGGTCACGCTGGGTCGTTAGCATAAGTTGTTGGCTTTCTGTGTTCTGAGTTCTTGGGCGTGTTCTTGATTCCGTGGGGGCGTGTTTTTGAGTCCGAGAGGCGTGTTCTAGATTCCGGGGGGCGTGTTCTTGAGTCCGAGGTGCGTGTTCTTTAGTCCGAGAGGCGTGTTCTTGAGTCTTGGAGTGTGTTCTTAAATCCAGGGGTGTGTTCTAGATTCCGTGAGGCGTGTTTTTGAGTCCGAGGGGCGTGATCTTGGGACTTGGAGTGTCTTCTTGAGTCCAGGGTTGTGTTCTGAAATCTAGGGGCGTGTTCTTGATTCCGGGGGCGTGTTCTTAAGTCCGGGGGTGTGTTCTTAAATCCGGGGGCGTGCTCTTGAGTCCAGG
>NW_028234408.1:44788964-44793964 GCF_977035675.1 Penaeus japonicus
CCACTGCGGGACACTGCCGGAAATAGAGAGTTACGAAGATAGAGAGAGAGAAAAAAAAAGTGTGATTGTAGCCGAGAGGGGAGACGTGACTATAAACATGTGAGGGGAAACCAGCAGGTCTGTAGCTACGAGGGGACAGTAACAGCAGCTGTAAACACTAGGACTCAACAAGTGAGGTAGTAAACTGAGGGAGCGAAGGAAATTGATTAAACTGTAACCAAGAGAGAGTTAAAAGCCTAGACGAGGATGCCAGTTGAGCTTGCAGCAACATCTTTGACGCCGTAACCGAGAGAGCGAAAGGTGGGATTCATTTGGGAGAGGAGAGTTGCCAAACGCGATGGCAATAATAGGATTGTTAATATCAAGAGAACAATAGAAAAGTGAGGGGAAACAAGCGGCGCTGTAAACAAGAGGGGAACTAATAGGACTCTATCCATAAAGGGACCACGGTTCGCGCACAATAAAAAAACAACAAACCATGCCAGTCCATCACAACTCGCCTGTCAAAGTTGGCTTAACGTCATACGCGAACTTTTGAACTATGCCTGACTTCTACTATACCTGGACTCTGATACTGCATGTATAGTTGTGAGCTCGTCTAAAATGGAGATGAAACACCGTACCTGGAAAAATAGAGAGACAGATCATTAATTTAATGAGAATGAAACGTGATTAAGTGTGTTAAAGAGCTCATTATCAAGCTCTTTGTTAGGAAGTAAATATATCTGTTAATGTCATTATTCACATATGCTGCTATCTACAGCACGTATCCAGATATATTCATAGTAATACTTTGATCACGTAGTCCTAGCTTTAATAAATCTTTAGAATGACTTGAAAAGCTTATCTCTTAATTTATTGATCAGACTTCAGTAAATTCTTTCACCAAAGGCTTTTAATACCGTTGAAAAATAACAACTTAGTTGATAACATGGATAGCGCAAGTGACAAGTGATGCCTCAGGCAAAATGGCGGAAGGTAAACAAAGGACTCAATTTGTAAAATTTATGGGATCGTTTGCGGTTTTTACGACTTGCAGCACATGCAAGAAGAGAGATTAAACACAAATTAATTTTAAGATAATCAGAGATAAAGATAAATGAGCTAACAATGAATTAAAAACTAAAATGATCACAAATTCACATCCGTTTCATGAGGTTTGAGAGGTAGAACACCTTTCAAAAATATGAATTAGCACACTCTCGTCGGCTCTCTCATACTTATTATTAAAGAAAATCTCAAGCGCTTATAGCACAATATCCTCATACTTGCATAATTCGTGTATTCTCATCTTCAAAACTATACAAAGTAAGACATCAAAGAAAGCATATACATTTTTCAAAAAGATAATGTTATGAACGCGTAAAAACACATTCTTCATGTCCTTACATCTGACTGTGTGATGGATTTATGCGCAATAAAATCACAAAATAACTGACATTTAGATCTCTAATAAACAACTTAGATAAAAATAGTTACATTAAAAACTTCAGAGAAATGACTCCGCTTACAAATAGAAGAAGCGGAGATGACGTCATGGCGACTAAGCATTTTGACATATATAGAGTCTATGTTTCAAAGGAAAGGCATTCATTGGGAACAATATGAGGAAGCGGTAGACAGAGGAGGAGGAGGAGGAAGAGGAGGAGGAGGAGGAGTAGAAGTACGAAAAAGAAGAAGAAGAAGAAGAAGAGGACGATAATGAAGAAGAAAAAGAAATTTGATGAAGAGGAACTTGGCATTTTAAAAGAGTTGGACAAGAATACAACGTGTGCTAAAACTCTACACGTAGTTAAGTCCTTAGAAGTAAAAATAGAAAAAAAAAGAAAGACGAAAAACCTGACTTAGTTCCATGTACCTCCTTTCGCCGAGAGATTAAAACTATGAACAAGAAAAGAAAAAAAGAAAAAAAAAAAAAAAGAAAGTTGCGGAAGAAAATGCGATCGAAAGAAAGCGGTTTGTAGGTTCCAAGAAGACACGTGTAAGCTCCTACCTACCTACCCCCTCCCCCCCTGAAAAAAGAGAGTCTCCTGAAAATAAAAGTCTTTGGGAATTTTGAGCGCGTAGATCACGAACACAATATACCAACTGCAAGGTTAAGCAGGTCTCCGTTGCTTCGTTCTTCCTCTAAGTCACTGCCCTTCGCCACCTTCTTCTTCTCCTCCTCTTTTTGGTTTTCTTCCTCCTCCCTCTTCTTCTTCTTCTTCTTTTTTTTCTCCTTCCTTCCGTTCCTCTTTTATTCCTCTTCCTCAACTATCTCTTTCATTCTGTCTCCTCCCATACTCTCCTTTCTCTTCCTTCCCCCTCCTCTTCCTTCTTCTCCATTCCCCATTCCCCCTTTCTCCTCTTTCCTTACATCCTTACCTCATCTTCTCCTCCTCCTCCTTCTTCCTCTTCTTTTTTTCCCTCTCGTCTCCTCTTCCTTCACACATACTCCTCCTCCTCCTTTTCCTCATTTCCTCCTTCTCCTCCTCCCTCTTCCTCTCTTCTCCCCCCCCTTTCTCTCTTTTGCCTCTTCCTTCTCCTTTTCCTCCTCCTCCTCCACCTCCCCTCTCAATTCTACCTTCTCCTTCTCCTCCTCCTCCCCTCCCAATACCTCCTCCTCCTCCTCCACCTCCCCTCTCAATTCTACCTTCTCCTTCTCCTCCTCCTCCCCTCCCAATACCTCCTCCTCCTCCTCCACCTCCCCTCTCAATTCTACCTTCTCCTTCTCCTCCTCCTCCCCTCCCAATACCTCCTCCTCCTCCTCCACTTCCCCTCCCCATTCCTCCTTCTCCTCCTCCTCCTCCTCCACTTCCCCTCCCCATTCCTCCTTCTCCTCCTCCTCCTCCCCTCCCCATACCTCCTCCTCCTCCTCCACTTCCCCTCCCCATTCCTCCTCCTCCTCCCCTCCCCATACCTCCTCCTCCTACACCACCTCCCCTCCTCATTCCTCCTCCTCCTCCTCCCTCTTCCCATTCCTCCTCCTCCTCCCCTCCCTCTTCCCATTCCTCCTCCTCCACCTCCCTTCCCCTCCCCATTCCTCCTCCTCCTCCTCTTCCCCAAGATGTGCTACACCCCCATCCGCCCATGCCAAACCAACATCTTAAGACCTTGCCTCTTTGCCCCCCGATACTCCTCGACTCCCCGACTCATTAGGAAGATAAATTGAGTGACGCGAGTGTCTGTGATCCCGCCATCTTTTTTTATTTTTTTTTTTTTAACTTTCTTTCTTTCTTTGAGAGGTGAATAATCTCATCCGGGTCATAATGTATCTTTCGTCTGAGGGTGATGCTCGTTTCCCCCCCCCCTCGCGTTTGCTTTGGGAGTATGATCATTTTCAGGTGTGATTTGAAATGGGGGGGAGGGGGAGTGGGGGTGGGGGTGGGGGTGGGGGGAAGAGATGAGAGGGAGGTGGAGGAGGAGGGGATGAGGGGGAGGTGGAGGAGGTTAGATGAGGGGGAGGGGTTAGAGGAGGAGGTGGAGGAGGAAGGGTGAGGGGGGGGGTGGAGGTTGGAGGAGGGGTTAGAGGAGGAGGGGGAGGAGGAAAGGTGAGGGGTTAGAGGAGGAGGAAGTGGAGGAGGGGGTGAGGGGTTAGAGGAGGTTAGATGAGGGGGAGTTGGAGGAGGTTGGAGGAGGGGGAGGGGGAGGAGGTTGGATGAGGGGGAGGTAGAGGAGGTTAGATGAGGGGGAGGTGGAGGAAGTTGGATGAGGGGGAGGTGGAGGAGGTTGGATGAGGGGGAGGGGGAAAGGGATGAGGGGGAGGGGGAGGAGGTTGAATGAAGGGGAGGTGGAGGAGGTTAGATGAGGGGGAGGTGGAGGAGGTTGGATGAGGGGGAGGGGGGAAGGGATGAGGGGGAGGGGGAGGAGGTTGGATGAGGGGGAGGTGGAGGAGGTTAGATGAGGGGGAGTGGAGGAGCTTGGATGAGGGGGAGGTGGAGGGGGTGAGGAGGAGGTGGAGGAGGGGTTGAGGGGGAGGTGGAGAAGGTTGGATGAGGGGGAGGTGGAGGAGGGGATGAGGGGGAGGTGGAGGAAGATGGAGGAGGGGAAGGTGGAGGAGGGGATGAGGGGGAGGTGGAGGAGGGGATGAGGAGGAGGTGGAGGAAGGGGTGAGGGGGAGGTGGAAGAGGTTGGATGAGGGGGATGGAGGAAGGGGAGAAAGGGATAGAGGGAAGAGGGGTTGGAGGAGGTGAGGAAGGGGTGGATGGGGAGTGAAGGGGTGGAAGAGAAAAATAAGAATAAATGCTACTACGATGTTTAGATTAAAGGAATGGAGATCTCAGTTGAAATATATTTTTTGTAAGATTCTCTCTCTCACTCCATTCTCTGTCAACACACACACACACACACACACACATTCATAAACACGAATATACACGCATATACACGCACACAATCATAAATAGATATATATGTATATATACATACCATATATACATAAAAATATATGTATGTATATATATATATATATATATATACATACACACAAAAGATTCCCCCAAACTTTCCCAGCATAATTCCCCCTCCCCCCCTCCCCTACCCCCTTGCTTCCCTCTGTCTTGTTGACGCTTCGACCCATCCGGCACAATGAAGCAAGCGCGACATTTCAAAGTCATTTTTGCTTCGAAGCTTCGACTAATCGCCGGGGGGTTTCATGCCAACTGATTCGCAATGTCGAGCGTCTGTTTGCAGCGAGAAAATATATATATTTTTTGTCTTTTATTTTTGTTTATGTTCCACTATTTTTATTTATTTTTTTATTTTTTGGTTGTCTTGTGTATGTTTGTGATTTTGATTGTTTGTTTGTCTGCGTTTGGCTTTTTTTTTTTTTTTTTTTTTTTTTACTCTGTTTTACTCTCTCACTCCTCTCTCTCTCTCTCTATTTCTCCCCCTCCCCCTCCCCCTCTCCCCCTATTTCTCTTTCTCTTCTCAACTCAACTCACATGGCTGCTATCTACCGAGAACAAACACATAAATAAAGAAACAAACAAACAAACGAAAGATAAAACAACACCAAGAAA
>NW_028234408.1:44795161-44797661 GCF_977035675.1 Penaeus japonicus
ATATGTATATATATATACATAAATATATATATACACACGCATACACAAACTCACACACACACACACACACACACACACACACACCACTTTCTCACTTTCTCCCACTCCCACTCTCTCTATCTATCTACCTATCTATCAATCAATCAATCAATCTATCTATCTATCTATCTATCTCTCGCTCCTGTCTTCCCGTCAAGCCACGTGATTCGAACAGGATGCCAATAACAAAAGTTTAAACTCAGAAGTGCAAAATATTTTTCCCCGCAAGTTTCGACGGCCAAAGAGAGGAGGGATCTCGGGACCTGAGTCTGGGAAGGAAATTGATATAAAAATCGTGACATTCATCAGCACAAATGCACAAGTTGTGTTCGCGTTTTTCGCGAGCAAAGTCTGAGAATCTCGGCGAGGACTTTGCTTTTTGGTTGTGTTTATCTCTGTCTTTTTTTTTCTCTCTCTCTCTTTCTCTCTCTCTTTCTCTCTCTCTCTCTCTCTTTATCTCTCTCTCTCTCTCTCTCTCTCTCTCTCTCTCTCTCTCTCTCTCTCTCTCTCTCCCCCCCTTTTCTCTCCTCCCCCTCTCTCCTTCTCTCCCCTCTCTCTCTCTCTCTCTCTCTCTCTCTCTCTCTCTCTCTCTCTCTCTCTCTCTCTCTCTCTCTCTCTCTCTCTCTCTCTCTCTCTTTATTTTCTTCCTCCCATCTCCTTTTAAACAAAATGATAAGGTTAGCGCCAGTGATTTAAAAGTACGACGAGACTGAGTTTATAAATGGTTCTGTGACGTAGAACCACTTTCATGATTAGTGTATACGTGCCTTAGTCGGTGCTTAGATTAGGAATGAGTGTTTAAAAAAAATAGAATTAAGTGGTTCACTGTCTTAAGGGCCAAGCGGTTCTCTACCCTAATGCCCAAGTGGTTCTCTCTCTCGGTTCTCTCTCCTTGTGTTCAGGTGGTTCTCAGGTTGTTAGCGTCAAGACTCTGACTAAGGGGTTCTGTTTTTTGTAGGCATGGGGTGGTCTTGGTTCTATGAGTTTGTAATTAGCTGGTTCATTAAGTGTTCTGTCTTTGCGACCGGACGGGTATCTCGGTTCTGTCTCTGTGGCCGAATAGTTTACTGTATTCGTGGCCAAGTGTTGAATCGTATTTATGGCCACGTGAACTTGGGAATTTTATATCCTGTAAATTTTCTCCTATTAATGATGACACATGATTTGGAAATAATCATCACTAATATACACTTTCTCATTCGATCGTCTTTAAAAGGATACTTGTATAATTCACAAAATTGATTTACAGTTTAATTAAAAGAAATAAGCAAAATTCTAACTCATTTTCTCTCACTCAGTTACAAGATAAATAAGAAAAACAATAATAAGGAATAAATATATCTAGTAAAGAGAAGGTTGATAAGCGATTCCTGCACTCCACTCCCTCCCTTTATCCCTCCAACCCTCCACCCCTCCACCCCTCCACCCCCTCCACCCCTCCTCCCCCTCCACTCCCTCCCTTTATCCCTCCTCCCCCTCCATCCCTCCACCCCTCCACCCCTCCACCCCCTCTATCCCTCCACCGCCTCCACCGCCTCCACCCCCTCCACCGCCTCCACCCCCTCCACCTCCTCCACCCCCACCACCCCCTCCACCTCCACCACCCCCTCTATCCCTCCACCGCCTCCTCCACCCTTCACCCCCTCCACCCCCTCCACCGCCTCCACCCCCTCCACCCCCTCTACCCCTCCTCTCATATATACCATAGACGTTGTATCTATATTTCTTTTCCAAGTTAAGAAGCTCTTTTAAGTCTCCTCCAAGAGAAAGATATCTATTTTTCTTCTATTTTCGTTTTATTTTTCTTTCTTTTTAAAGGGAGGGAGGGGGGGGGGGTCGGAGGAAGGCTCCGCTCTCCCGTAAACAAGAGGATAAGCTTGAGTATTTTAAGTAAGTCGAGATTTGGGTTAAATCAGCTGTGTGACGTCATGTCCTCCACGTGCGCAATGTTTGTTTACTCTTATCAGCTGGGAACGCGCTATCTGCATGGCTGATGAGACACAAGTGGTGCTATGACACTTACTTTCTACCTTTCGGGAAAGAGAAATAAGGTTGCTCTATTGCTATTGTATTCCTTTTAATATCGTATCATTTTCATAAACATGGTATAAAGTGCGAATATACGTGTGTGTGTGTGTGTGTGTGTGTTTGTGTGGGTGTATGTATGTATGTATGTATTTATATGTATATATATATATATATATATATATATATATATATATATATATATATATGTATGTATGTATGTATGTATTTATATGTATATATACATATATATACATATATACATATATATATACATATATCTATACATAAATCTACATACGCACACATATGTATAAGTATACAAAATCATACAAATCATATTTATAAATACAAATTACAAATACATATAAAACTAATCAACGGTAATTCGACCGGAAATGAATCAAGGAGCATCTAACAGCAAACTCATTAGAAG
>NW_028234408.1:44860400-44862900 GCF_977035675.1 Penaeus japonicus
TTGCTATGGAAACGCGGGCGTATGGATATATATATACACACACTGGCGTCGCATGTTCACATGTGGGTAAGGGCGACGCAGTGATCTGGTAATTAGATGTGGCGTGATGGGAAGGGCGAGCTTTGGCACGGAATAGATTCACGGAATGAAGGAACCAATAGGTGTTTCGAACGTCCTTGGAATGAGATCGAATCCTATTCGGAAAAAAAGGAAGTGAAAAGTTAGGAAAAAAGGGATCCTGAAGAGGAAGTAGATCATGGAGAAGTGGAAGAAGATGAAGGAAGAGAAGAAGGTGGAGGAGAAGGAAGAGGAGAAGAAGAAGAAGAAAAAGCAGAAGATGGAGAAGGAGGTGTAAAAAGTATACGAAGAAAAGGAAGATGAGGAGCACAAGAAGAATAAGAAAAATGAAGAGGAGAAAAGGAAGAAGAAGAAGAGGAGAAGCAGAAGAAAAATAAGAAAAATGAAGAGAGAAGAAGAAGAAAAAAAGTGAAGAGAAGAACACACTAAGAAAAAGAACAAAGACAAGACAAAAGAACACGAAAGTAAAGAAGAAGAAGAAGAAGCGTCGCAGACACCAAGAATGATTTCAAAAATAGTAAAGGATACTCCACCCGGAACCAAAATTGGGGCTCTTAAATGTCACCTCTTAATACTGCAAGGTCTAAGAGACTTACCCCCTCCCCCTCATCCCTAGTCCCCACCTCCCCCTTCCTTCATGGTTTACTTCCCAAGTCTTCCTTTTTCTGATTTTCTTCCTCTCCTTTCCACCCCTTTCTCATTAGTCTATTCCTATTCTCAGGTTTACTCTCGTTCACCTCTGTGGTCTATCTTCCTGGTTCCCCTGTCTGGTATCTCCTTCCTGGTACCTCACCCGAATCCTATACTTCCTGGTACCTTTCTAGAGTCCTATTTCCTGGTATTCGTGCCTGGATTCCCTTATCTAGTACCTCCTGTCTGGTACCCCCTTCTCTTACCTGGTACTTCTCTCTGGATTCTTACCTGGTACTTCTCTCTGGATTCTCTTACCTGGTACCTCTCTCTGGTACCTAACCCTAGTACTACTCTCAGGTACTCCTGTTTGGACTTCTATCCCTAGTACCTCCTGTCCTCCAGTTTGGTACTCTTTTCTAGTACCCAAATTTGGTAACACCCTCCCTAGTACCCGCTACCTTAGTCCCTCTCCCTGGTACCGCTATCTGCCCCCCCCCCCCCACCCCCTGTCACGTGATGTCCCGCCGGGCCTTCGACAGAGCCACAGGCAACAGATCGCTCTTACAAATATTGATGTATTTTGCATTTTTTAAAAAGAAAAAATACAGCAGATCAGCGTTGATATTTTCCCATTTTCCCTTCATCTTTAAAGTATCGAAATGAATAAAGGTTCGAGTTATGAATGAATCCTATTACGACACATATTTAAAAAAAAAACATGACTACATTATCGTTTATTTACTGTATTTCACACACACACACACACACACACACACACACACACACACACACACACACATACACACACACACATACACACACACACACAAAATTGACTTGGTTCATAGAATCTAATCTGATTCACATTCTCTGGCCCTTTAATATGCGTCGTGCATGACTTGTGCATGAAAACTTGTTGAATTGACATCGGTTGCGCTTCCTGTGGTGTTGGGGAGAATAGTTGTGGTGGTAATTGTTGTAGTAGCTGTTGTAGCAATAGTAGTTATAGTCTTGTAGTGATTGTTGTCGTGGCGGTAGTAGTAGTAGTAGTAGTAGTTGAAGTAGTAGTAGTAGTAATAGTAGTATAGCAGAAACTTGTAGTAGTAGTAGTAGTAGTAGTAATAGTAGCAGAAACTTGTAGTAGTAGTAGCAGAAACTTGTAGTAGTAGTAGAAGTAGTAATAGTAGCTGAAACTTGTAGTAGTAGTAGTAGTAATAGTAGCAGAAACTTGTAGTAGTAGTAGTAGTAATAGTAGTAATAGCAGAAACTTGTAGTAGTAGTAGTAGTAATAGTAGCAGAAACTTGTAATAGTAGTAGTAGCAGTAGTAGTAGTAGCAGAAACTTGTAGTAGTAGTAGTAGTAGTAGTAGCAGAAAATTGTAGTAGCTACAGTTATGGTAAAATATTGCAGTAATTGTAAAAAGCGGTAGCAGCGTGAATAGCCGTGAAGTGCAGAATACCGGTAGTGGAGGTAGTTATCATAAGTAATAACAGATCTATAACAACCGTAATATTGGTAATAATATAAACAAGAGCCACCTCGCTCGCAATGAACACATAAACCTAATGCCTCTGCGATTAATAAGATAAATAACACGTATAAAAGGCATTCCAGAACTCCAGGTGAAATGCCCATCTCTATAGCTCGTTGGCTTCACCTTATCTTTTATTACAGTACAAGATTACCGCCTGTTGATTACGTCATTCAGGTCAAGGCTTAAGCTTGTATCTATCGACCGATACGTAATTTCTAACGCAATTTTGATTCGGAATAGGGAGAGAGGAGGGAG
>NW_028234408.1:44870400-44872900 GCF_977035675.1 Penaeus japonicus
TCGAGCTCTTTTCCCGAAAAAAAAAAAAATTACGTCACACTTATCTTTCCAACTTGAATAACAGGGCACTGATGGACCCATATAACTACATCGGTTTGCCGCTCACTGCAGTCTCTAATGCCTCCACATAGTCTGTCTTAATGAGCATATAATCCTCGTCAGTGCGTGGTTTTGCTGTACTACCCTCGGCCGACTGCCTACTCTGACGCTGTCGTGACGCACTGCGTCAACATTACTCCGCAACATCCACCACGTCACACGTTATGACGCTTATCTGCGACGGCAAACCTTGGAGTTGGTCCAGCAGGAGGCCGTTCCCGTGTCCTAAGGGCTCAGATTAATTCCCACGAAGGAATACGTAGATTAATTCCCACGAAGGAATACTTAGATTAATTCCCACGAAGGAATACTCAGATTAATTCCCACGAAGGAATACTCAGATTAATTCCGACGAAGGAATACGTAGACTAATTCCCACGAAGGAATACTCAGATTAATTCCGACGAAAGAATACTCAGATTAATTCCGACGAAGGAATACGTAGACTAATTCCCACGAAGGAATACGTAGATTAATTCCGACGAAGGGATACTCAGATTAATTCCGACGAAGGAATACGTGGATTAATTCCGACGAAGGAATACTCAGATTAATTCCGACGAAGGAATACTCAGATTAATTCCGACGAAGGAATGCGTAGATTAATTCCCACGAAGGAATACTCAGATTAATTCCCACGAAGGAATACGTAGATTAATTCCGATGTAGGAATACGTAGATTAATTCCGACGAAGGAATACTCAGATTAATTCCCACGAAGGAATACTCAGATTAATTCCGACGAAGGAATACTCAGATTAATTCCGACGAAGGAATACTCAGATTAATTCCGACGAAGGAATACTCAGATTAATTCCGACGAAGGAATACCCACATTAATTCCGACGAAAGAATACTCAGATTAATTCCGACGAAGGAATACCCACATTAATTCCGACGAAAGAATACTCAGATTAATTCCGACGAAGGAATACCCACATTAATTCCGACGAAGGAATACTCAGATTAATTCCGACGAAGGAATACTCAGATTAATTCCCACGAAGGAATACTCAGATTAATTCCCACGAAGGAATACTCAGATTAATTCCGACGAAGGAATACTCAGATTAATTCCGACGAAGGAATACTCAGATTAATTCCGACGAAGGAATACTCAGATTAATTCCGACGAAGGAATACTCAGATTAATTCCGACGAAGGAATACTCAGATTAATTCCGACGAAGGAATACTCAGATTAATTCCGACGAAGGAATACTCAGATTAATTCCGACGAAGGAATACTCAGATTAATTCCGACGAAGGAATATTCAGATTAATTCCGACGAAGGAATACTCAGATTAATTCCGACAAAGGAATACTCAGATTAATTCCGGCGAAGGAATACTCAGATTAATTCCGACGAAGGAATACTCAGATCAATTCCGACAAAGGAATACTCTGACTAATTCCGACGAAGGAATACTCAGATTAATTCCGTCGAAGAAATACTCAGATTAATTCCGACAAAGGAATACTCAGATTAATTCCGATGAAGGAATACGCAGATTAATTCCGACGAAGGAATACTCAGATTAATTCCGACGAAGGAATATTTAGATTAATTCCCACGAAGGAATACTCAGATTAATTCCGGCGAAGGAATACTCAGATTAATTCCGACGAAGGAATACTCAGATTAATTCCGACAAAGGAATACTCAGATTAATTCCGACGAAGGAATACTCAGATTAATTCCGACGAAGGAATATTCAGATTAACTCCGACGAAGGAATACTCAGATTAATTCCCACGAAGGAATACTCAGATTAATCCAACGAAGGAATACTCAGACTCAGATTAACTCCGACGAAGGAATAAGTAGATTAATTCCGACGAAGGAATACTCAGATTAATTCCGACGAAGGAATACTCAGATTAATTCCGACGAAGGAATACTCAGATTAATTCCGACGAAGGAATACTCAGATTAATTCCGACCAAGGAATACTCAGATTAATTCCCACGAAGGAATACTCTGACTAATTCCGACGAAGGAATACATTGATTAATTCCGACGAAGGAATACGTAGATTAATTCCCACGAAAGAATACTCAGATGAATTCTGACGAAGGAATATTAAGATTAATTCTGACGAAGGAATACTTCGATTAATTCCGACGAAGGAATACTCAGATTAATTCCCACGAAGGAATATTCAGATTAATTCCGACGAAGGAATACTCAGATTAATTCCGACGAAGGAATACTCAGATTAATTCCGATGAAGGAATACTCAGATTAATTCCGACGAAGGAATACTCAGATTAATCCAACGAAGGAATACTCAGATTAATTCCGACGAAGGAATATTCAGATTAATTCCGACGAAGGAATACTCAGATTAACTCCGACGAAGGAATACTCAGATTAATTCCCACGAAGGAATACTCAGAT
>NW_028234408.1:44877900-44880400 GCF_977035675.1 Penaeus japonicus
AAGGGTGGGGGTGGGAGAGGGTAAAGGGGGAAAGGATGGGGGTGAGATGGGAGAGGGGGCGGGGTGTATGGATGGGAGAGGGTAAAGGGGGAAAGGGTGGGGTTGGGAGTGGGGACGGGGTGTATGGATGGGAGAGGGTAAAAGGGGAAAGGGTGGCGGTGGGATGGGGTAAAAGGGGGGAAGGGTGGGGATGGGATGGGATGGAGGGGAAGGGGGGAGTGGGATGGGATGGAGGGGAGTGGGTGGGATGAGGGGAGGGAGGAGGGAAGAGTGAAATAGGAGGGGAATGAAGGGGATAATTTTCCAGGTAAAATGGATAAAAGGGATGGGGTGTATGGGTGGGCGGGAGTAGGGGGTTAGGTAGGGTGAGGGGCGAGGGGAGAGGGCAGAGTGAGGGGAAGGAGAGGGGAGAAAGAGGAATAGGAAGAAAAGGGGAATGGAAGGGGTAGAAATAAAGAGGAAGAGGAGGGAATGGAAGAGGATAGAGAGGAAGAAGAGTAGAGGAGGGAATAGAGGGACGGAGAAGAGGAGGAAAGGGAAGGGGTAGGTAGGTAGGGAGAGAGGAGAAAGAGAGAAGGAGGAAGGAGAGAACGAAAAGGGAAAAGGAAGAGGAGAGAGGAGAAGGTATAGAATTACTTTTTGTCCTTTTGTCTAGATATACAAGACATGATTAATGTGCTTTTTGACACGTTAAGTAATCATGGAAGAAATGATAAATGCACATGTCTTATGAACATAGCAGACTATAGTTCAATTTGGGAATATAGTTTATGATTCCCTCTTGGTGGTTGCATCTCAATTGCACAAATTAAGGTAAAGGAGATAACCAATGTAAGAAATTAAGAGGTTGATGGCGAAGATGAAGATTATGAAGAATATAAACAAGACGAATATTAAAGGAAGAGAGTGATTAAGAAGATGATGATGATGAAGAAGAAGAATATTAAAAGAGAGGAATATGAAGAAGAATATGAAGGTAAAGAATATCAAGTGGGTGAATATGAAGACGAATATGAATGTATAGACGACGATAAAGATGGAGAAGAGATAATATGAAGAAGAAGAAGAAGAAGAAGAAGACGAAGAAGAAGAAAAAGAAGAAGGAGAAGAAGAAGAAAAAGAAAAAGAAGAAGAAGAAGAAAAAGAAAAAGAAGAAGAAGAAGAAAAAAAAGAAAAAGAAGAAGAAGAAGAAAAAAAAGAAAGAGAAGAAGAAGAAGAAAAAAAAAGAAGAAAAAAAAGAAAGAGAAAGAGAAGAAAAAAGAAAGAGAAAGAAAAGAAGAAAAAGAAGAGTATGAAACAGAAAGATGATAATAATAACACTAAAATAAAAAAAGTAATAATGATAACGAAGAAGATGAAGACGATAATGAAAACGGCAGCCCATGTTTAACGTCCTCAGGCCTGGTGAGCCACGGTGGTGTGTACACTGGGCGTCGCAGCTTCCTCGACAGTTTACAGCCGACGTCGCTGCCGAAACTCGTAAAGCGCGGCCAACAAGAGCAGTCTATTTGGCATCACTCTGAACGGTCGGCTTCTCGGCGTCTCTCTCTCTCTCTCTGTTTCTCTGTCTCTGTCTGTCTCTGTCTGTCTGTGTCTGTCTGTCTCTCTCTCTCTCTGTTCTTTTTCTCCCATTCTCTCTCTTTCTCTCTTCTTTCTTCCAGTCTCTCTCTCTCTCTCTCTCTCTCTCTCTCTTTCTCTTTCTCTCTCTCTCTCTCTCTCTCTCTCTCTCTCTCTCTCTGTTTTTCTTTATTTCTCTTCTCTTCCCTATCTCTGTCTCTCTGTCTTTCTCTTCTCTTTCTCCCAGTCTCTCTCTCTCTTTCTCTCTTCTCTCTCTCTTAGTCAAAGGAAAATAAACGAATAAAGGAAAATAAACTACCGCCAAAGACATCGATAAGAGAGGTAACAACGAGAAGGGTTGGTTCATCTGCGCAATGGACCAAAGGCTTTGCAACATCGTGAGTACCCGGATGTCAGCTGATTGATCTAATGATCGACTCGTACTATATTATGATGGCCTGCGCTGGTACTGATGCTCTTAGACCCTTTCCTTCTCTCCTCTCCTTTACCCCTTCACCTCTCCCCTCTCCCTCCAACTTCTCTCCCACTTCTCCCTCCCCCTTCCCCTCTTCTCTTCCCTTCTCCCTTTTCCTACCCCCTTCTCCCTTCTCCCCTTCCCTTCCCTTCCATCCCCCTCCCCCTTCTCCCTTTTCCTCCCCCTTCTCCCTTTTCCTCCCCCCTTCTCCCCTTTCCCCTCTTCCCTTCCCTATTAACTCCCCCTTCCCTCCCCCCTTCTCCCCTTCCCTTCCCTTCCCTATTTCCTCCCCCTTCCCTCCTCCCTCCTTCTTCTTCCCCTCTCCCTTCCCCCTTCCCCCTTCCCCCCACCCCCTACCCCTTGAGCGATGGCCATACAAGCGCAGGGGTTCTTCTGAATGACAGTGCCAGATGTATTTTACGACTTCTCATAAAATCTTCTTTTATTCCATTTTTGTTTTGAAAATTC
>NW_028234408.1:44900400-44912900 GCF_977035675.1 Penaeus japonicus
GGAAGGGAGGGAAAGGAAGGAAGGATATGAAGCGGTGAAAGAGGGAGGGAAGGAAGATGAAGTGATAAGATAATTAGGGAGAGAGGGAGGAAAGAGTGGGAGGAAATGAGGGACGGAGGGAGCAAATTGAAGGAAAGAGAGAGAAGAGGGAGGGTGGGAGGGAAGAGTGGGAGAAGAAGAGGGGCGGAGGGAGCAAATGAAGGAAGGAGAGAGAGAAGAGGGGCGGAGGGAGCAAATGATGGGAGGGGAGAGTGAGAGAAATTGTGAGAAAGGGAAGGATGGAGGGAAAGATAAGATGACGGAGGGAGAAATGGAGTGAGAGTGAGGATATCAAAGAAAAAATGAGTGAATGAGAATGAGTGAGAGAAAGAGAAAGAGAGAAAGGGGGGGGGAGGATAGAACAGAAGGAATCTAAGTGGATGGAAGAATCTAGAAAGACCAGGAGGTGGAGACGGAAGAATGAATGAAGTAAGAGTAGGAAAGAGAGAAAAAAAATGGAATTAAACACAAACAACAAAAAAATGATAATGAATCATAAACAGACCCCAACAAAATAGAGAGAGAGAGAAAGAAGAAGAAGAAAAAAGCTGTATCTCCCGCCATCGAAAGCTGTTATCGCACCTCTTCGAGAGACACAGCAATGGCTGCCAGACTCGACGCCAAAAGGAACTCGAAGAATCGGGCAAACATAATGACCTGTCACTTCTTTGACGCCAAGTTCTGGTTCATAATATCTTTCTAGTTGACGGAAGGAGGGCGGGAAGGGAAGTAGGGAGGGGGGCAGGGAAGGGGGAATAAGAAAGGAGGGGGAGGGAGAGGGATGGAGGGGAGGAGGGGCGAGGGAAGGAGACAGGAAAGAGGGGAAGAAAACAGGAAGAAAGGCAGAAAGGGGGAAGAGGAAGACGAGAAAAAAAAAAGAGAAGGGAAATCACAGAAGAAGATTAGAAAAGGAAGAGGGGGGGGGCGGAAAGGGGAGAAGAAAAAAAAGGAAAAGAGTAAGGAAGGTAAAAGTAAAAAGGGGGAAGAGAGAAGAGGAGAAAAGAAAGGAGAAGAAGAAGAAGAAAGGGCCAGGAATTTCGGGAAAAGCAGGAGAGGCCGACCAAAGGGAGAGAGGTGGTCGGAGGGAATGAGACTGAGGGCCGCGTCTGAGTCTTATTTATGCAGTCAGACAGGACGGAAACGTAGCGCACTTTTGGTGTGAGGCGCTGCTGTCAAATTGATGATAGAATGGGACACTTTATTTTCTTTTAGGCTTATGCTATTTCGTATTTAGAATGTTTCGCTTTTGATGGAAAAAAGATTTTACATGTTGTGTGATCTGTATAGCACTGTCATGACGTAAGATATTGCGTGGCTCGTATATATTTTGATTAACTGAATAAATGCAAACGATTCGCGATAAATATACATCTTTATCTTTCTTTTTTGAGATTCATTATCTTAATCATTATAATGACGATTATTATATCCATTTACTCATTATCTGATGATTTCGATAATAGCATGCATATCAACAATAGTAAAATTTAAAGTAATGATGATATAAACGACAAAATAAATCAAAATAATGAAGATAATGATAACAGCTCTAAAATCACCAGAGCTTTGGTCTATCTATATGGTAATATTGCGAATATAAATTTTCACTCCATTCTGTCGCCCTCTCTACCTCTCTCGGGAAAAAAAGAAAAAAAAAATGGACATGTAATATTACGTATATAACATCAAAGGCTCGAAAATTTCAACGTTCATTTGCAACAACCACAACGAAAATTACAACAGCGATACCAGAACAACAGTGATTAAAACACCATCTATATTGGTTATATCAGCTATATATCTAAATCATCACGCAGAGAGATTAAGAAGTTGGTTTTCATAAATATGGTAGTTTGAATAGTAGTAATGATTATGATGATAATAATAGTGATAACAATAACAGTAATAATAATGGTGATAGTAATATCAATAATGATAATGTTAATAATGATGATAATGATAATAATGACAAAGATAATTTGATAATAATAATAGTGGTAATGATATCAATAATAATAATAATGATGATTGTAATAATAATGATAATAATAATAATGAGAATGATGATAGTATTAATGAGCATAATAATAATAATAATGATAGTAATTATCTTCATAATGATAATGATAATGACAACAATAATTCTATCCAAGCAAATCCTCCCTTTTATTCCGAACAATTTCACCTAACTCTATCCTTTGACATTTTTCCCAAGCATATCCTTCTATGCAAGCAATGTTTTCAAAATCAATCATCATCAAAATGTTTCACCTAATAATTTCACCTACTACATCTCCTTGCCTTCTCTCTAAGCAATCCTTCCATGTTTTTCTAATGATTCAACTAATACATCTTTTGCTCTTCTCTCTAAGCAAAACCTTCTTGTTTTTTCTAATGATTCCATACTACAATCTGTTGCTTTCTACGTCTAAGACACCCTTCTTGTTTTTCCTAATGATTCCACTAACTAAATTTCTCTCGTCTTCTCTACTAAGAAGCAATCTTCCTTGTTTAACTGATTCCTAATAAATACATCTTCTCCTCTCTCGTCCTTCTCTCTAAGCAAATCCTTCCTTGTTTTTTCTAACAATTTCTCTCGTCCTTCTCTCTAAGCAAATCCTTCCTTGTTTTCCTAATAATTTCTCTCGTCCTTCTCTCTAAGCAAATCCTTCCTTGTTTTTTCTAACAATTTCTCTCGTCCTTCTCTCTAAGCAAATCCTTCCTTGTTTTCCTAATAATTTCTCTCGTCCTTCTCTCTAAGCAAATCCTTCCTTGTTTTCCTAATAATTTCACCTAACTACATCCTTTCGTCCTTCTCCGCAGTCCCCTCTCTTCTCTCTCTACCCTCCCTCATCCACCTCACTCTCTCCTCCGCCCCTACACCCTCTCTCACCCTCTCACCTCCCCAATTTCCCTCCTCATCAACATCACGCCCACACATTCCCCACCCTCCTCCCCTCCTACTCTCTTCACTCCACCTTCTCCCACCCCAACCCTTCCCACCCAGTCCTTTCACAATTTCTCCCCCTCAATCTCCACACCTTCGTTCGACATGCACTACAACAATCGCCTTCCTCGCACCCACTCCCAACAACTCAACCAACTCCCACACTTATTCTCCTCTCTCTAAGCAAATCTTCCTGTTGTATCTAATAATTTCCTAACTTACATCACTTCGTCTTCTACTAAAGCAATCCTTCCTGTATTCCTATGTGAAATTACTAACACTGTTCTCTGTCTTTCTCTAAGCAATCTTCCTTGTTTTTCCTTAACAATTTCTCTAACACATCCGTCCTTCTCTCTAAGCAAATCCTTCTTGTTTTCCATAATTTCATAACTACATCTCTTCCTTCTCTCTAGCAAATCCTTCATTGTTTTTCCTAATAATTTCTCGAAACCACACCTGTCCCCCCCCCTTCTCTCTAAGGCGAGGCCCCAAATCCTTCCTTGTTTTTCCTGATAATTTCTCTAACACACCCTTCGTCCCTTCTCTCTAAGCAAATCCTTCACTCCGTAGTGTTTTTCTAATAATTCACCTAATACATCTTCTCTCGTCCTTTCCTCTAAGCAAATCCTTCCTTGTTTTCCTAATAATTTCTCGGTCTCGTCCACTCGTCTCTCTAAGCAAATCCTTCCTAGTTTTTTTTTTCCACTAACAATACATGTGCTTCCCTTCTCTCGTCCTTCTCTCTAAAGCAAATCCTTCCTTGTTTTTCCTAAGTTGTTTTTCACTCTAACAATATCTCTCGTTTCTCCTTCTCTTTTCCCTCTCTTACGCATCTCTCTTCGCTCGCCTTCTCTCTAAAGGCAAATCCTCCTTGTTTTTCTTGTAATTACCTCACTACATCTTCTCGCTTCTTTAAGAAATTTCTTTTTTTCCTATTAATTCCACTAACTACACTCTTCTGTTCTCTTAAGAAAACCTTCCATGTTTTTCCTCATAATTCACTAACTTACATCTCTCTCGTCCCTTCTCTCAAGCAAATCCCTTCCTTGTTTTCCTAATAATATTCTCTCGTCCTTTCTCTCTAAGGCAATATCCTTCCTTGTTTTTCCTAACAACATCATCACTTCTCCATCGTCTACTCTCTCTCAAAGCAAATCCTTCCTTGTTTTTCCTAATAATTTCTCTCGTCCTTCTCTCTAAGCAAATCCTTCCTTGTTTTCCTAATAATTTCACCTAACTACATCCTTTCGTCCTTCTCTCTAGGCAAATCCTTCCTTGTTTTTCCTAACAATTTCTCTCGTCCTTCTCTCTAAGCAAATCCTTCCTTGTTTTCCTAATAATTTCTCTCGTCCTTCTCTCTAAGCAAATCCTTCCTTGTTTTTTCTAATAATTTCACCAACGTGCATGCTCCTACGTTGACAATGCTTCCCTTTTCCGCATTTTCTGTTATATATATTTTTTTTCCTTTTCTTTTTACCTAAGTATACCCTTTCGTGGCCCCCTGTAATGCGAGAGGAGGGACTCGGCTCCATTAACAAGCCATCGGTCACTTGATTACAGCTCTGACGTCACGAGAAAGTTTGCTGGACAGTGGTGATTGAGGACGATCATTGGGTCGTTGTTTTGGTGGATTGGTTGTGGATTGGTTGTTTGGTGGTTGTGGATTGGCTGTTTGGTGGTTGTGGATTGGTTGTTTTGTGGTTGTGGATTGGTTGTTTTGTGGTTGTGGATTGGTTGTTTGGTGGTTGTGGATTGGTTGTTTGGTGGTTGTGGATTGGTTGTTTTGTGGTTGTGGATTGTTTGTTTGGTGGTTGTGGATTGGTTGTTTGGTGGTTGTGGATTGGTTGTTTTGTGGTTGTGGATTGGCTGTTTGGTGGTTGTGGATTGGCTGTTTGTGGATTGGTTGTTTTGTGGTTGTTGATTGTTTGTTTTGTGGTTGTGGATTGGTTGTTTGGTGGTTGTGGATTGGCTGATGTGGTTGTGGATTGGTTGTTTTGTGGTTGTGGATTGTTTGTTTTGTGGTTGTGGATTGGTTGTTTTGTGGTTGTGGATTGGTTGTTTTGTGGTTGTGGATTGGCTGATGTGGTTGTGGATTGGTTGTTTTGTGGTTGTGGATTGGTTGTTTTGTGGTTGTGGATTGGCTGATGTGGTTGTGGATTGGTTGTTTGGTGGCTGTGGATTGGCTGTGGATTGGTTGTTTGGTGGTTGTGGATTGGTTGTTTGGTGGTTTCGGATCGGCTGTTTGGTGGTTGTGAATTGGTTGTTTTGTGGTTGGGATAGGCTGTTTGGTGGTTGTGGATTGGTTGTGGTTTCGGATTAGCTAATGTGGTTGTACATTGGTTATTTTGTGGTCGCTGATTGGTTGTAGTTTAGGCGGCAATGGATTGCGGTGGTAGTCCTTTCACATTTGTCTTGTGTCGCGTCCCGTTCCCTATCTTTCCCTCCCTCTCTTCCTATCACCTTCTCGTCTTACCCTGTCTCTCCTTCTTAACACTTTCCCCCTTCCCTCGGTCCCTTTCTCTCTTTTCGTCTCTCTTTTCTTGCGACGTTTTTCCCCTCCATTTGTCCTCTCATCTTACTCTCCCATCTCCCCTTTCCTCCGCTCCATCATCGCTCGTACATCAATATATCGTACGACACTAATACCAAACAGGTCCTCCCTCTCATCACCATACATTAACACACCAACATCACACGGTATGGAATGGTTTTATAGTGTTGGGTTTTATAGTGTTTTTTATAGTGTTTTGTAGTTTTATAGTGTTAGTTTTTTATAGTGCTCGATTTTATAATGTTGCGTTTTTATAATGTTTTTTATAGTGTTTTATAGTGTTGGTTTTTCTTTTATAGGGCTGGATTTTATAATGTTGGGTTTTTATAATGTTTTTATAATGTTTTATAATGTTAGTTTTTCTTTTATAGGGCTGGATTTTATAATGTTGAGTTTTTATCATGTTTTTTTATAGTGTTTTATATTGTTAAGTTTTATAGTGCTGGATTTTATAATGTTGAGTTTATATAGTGCTAGGTTTGTTGTGTTAGTTTATCCTAATGTTGCATTTTATAGCGTTCAGTTTACCAGGTCTAGTTTTACAGTACCAGTACCAGGCCAAGCTTCCTAGTGCCAGGTTTCCCAGTGCCAGATTTCAGAGTGCCACGTCGGGTCAAGCGCCGCCCTTCAAATGCCAGCAGCCCCTATCTGATCGATCTATTATAGGATTCCATATCATTAGGCAAACCTGACGAGCTTTCCTATACAAACTTAGATGGCAGGGAAGGGATCGGCGAGAGGGGAGAGGGGAGAGGGAGGGTGGGAGGGAGGGAGGGAGGGAGGGGAAGGAAAGGGCGGGTGGGAATAATAATAATGATAGTAATTATCTTTATAATGATAATGATAATGACAACAATAATTATATCCAAGCAAATCCTCCTTTTTATTCCGAACAATTTCACCTAACTCTATCCTTTACTCTTTTCCCGAAGGATAACCTTCTATGCAAGCAATGTTTCACCCTAATAATTCCACCTAGCTACATCTTCTTGCTCTTCTCTCTAAGCAAATCCTTCCTTGTTTTTCCTAATGATTCCACCTAACTACATCTTCTTGCTCTTCTCTCTAAGCAAACCCTTCCTTGTTTTTCCTAATGATTCCACCTAACTACATCTTCTTGCTCTTCTCTCTAAGCAAACCCTTCCTTGTTTTTCCTAATGATTCCACCTAACTAAATTCTCTCGTCCTTCTCTCTAAGCAAATCCTTCCTTGTTTTTCCTAATGATTCCACCTAACTACATCTTCTTGCTCTTCTCTCTAAGCAAACCCTTCCTTGTTTTTCCTAATAATTCCACCTAACTAAATTCTCTCGTCCTTCTCTCTAAGCAAATCCTTCCTTGTTTTCCTAATGATTCCACCTAACTACATCCACTCGTCCTTCTCTCTAAGCAAATCCTTCCTTGTTTTTCCTAATAATTTCACCTAACTACATCCACTCGTCCTTCTCTCTAAGCAAATCCTTCCTTGTTTTTCCTAATAATTTCACCTAACTACATCCACTCGTCCTTCTCTCTAAGCAAATCCTTCCTTGTTTTCCTAATAATTCCACCTAACCACATCCTCTTCTCCTTCTCTCTAAGCAAATCCTTCCTTGTTTATCCTAATAATTTCACCTAACTACATCCACTCGTCCTTCTCTCTAAGCAAATCCTTCCTTGTTTTCCTAATAATTTCACCTAACTACATTCTCTCGTCCTTCTCTCTAAGCAAATCCTTCCTTGTTTATCCTAATAATTCCACCTAACCACATCCTCTTCTCCTTCTCTCTAAGCAAATCCTTCCTTGTTTTCCTAATAATTTCACCTAACTACATTCTCTCGTCCTTCTCTCTAAGCAAATCCTTCCTTGTTTTCCTAATAATTCCACCTAACCACACCCTCTCGTCCTTCTCTCTAAGCAAACCCTTCCTTGTTTTCCTAATAATTCCACCTAACCACACCCTCTCGTCCTTCTCTCTAAGCAAATCCTTCCTTGTTTTTCTAATAATTCCACCTAACTACATCCACTCGTCCTTCTCTCTAAGCAAATCCTTCCTTGTTTTCCTAATAATTTCACCTAACTACATCCACTCGTCCTTCTCTCTAAGCAAATCCTTCCTTGTTTTTCCTAATAATTCCACCTAACTACATCCACTCGTCCTTCTCTCTAAGCAAATCCTTCCTTGTTTTCCTAATAATTCCACCTAACTACATCCTCTCCTCCTTCTCTCTAAGCAAATCCTTCCTTGTTTTTCCTAGTAATTCCACCTAACTACATCTTCTCGCCCTTCTCTCTAAGCAAATCCTTCCTTGTTTTTCCTAATAATTCCACCTAACTACATCTTCTCGTCCTTCTCTCTAAGCAAATCCTTCCTTGTTTTTCCTAATAATTTCTCTCGTCCTTCTCTCTAAGCAAACCCTTCCTTGTTTATCCTAACTACATCTTCTCGTCCTTCTCTCTAAGCAAATCCTTCCTTGTTTTTCCTAATAATTTCTCTCGTCCTTCTCTCTAAGCAAACCCTTCCTTGTTTATCCTAATAATTCCACCTAACTACATCCTCTCGTCCTTCTCTCTAAGCAAATCCTTCCTTGTTTTTCCTAATAATTCCACCTAACTACATCCACTCGTCCTTCTCTCTAAGCAAATCCTTCCTTGTTTTTCCTAATAATTCCACCTAACTACATCCACTCGTCCTTCTCTCTAAGCAAATCCTTCCTTGTTTTTCCTAATAATTTCACCTAACTACATCCTCTCATCCTCCTCTCTAAGCAAATCCTTCCTTGTTTTCCTAATAATTTCTCTCGTCCTTCTCTCTAAGCAAATCCTTCCTTGTTTTTTCTAATAATTCCACCAACGTACATGCTCCAACGTTGACAATGCTTCCCTCTTCCGCATTTTCTGTTATATATATATATATTTTTTTCCTTTTTCTTTTTTACCTAAGTATACCCTTTCGTGGTCCCCTGTAATGCGAGAGGAGGGACTCGGCTCCATTAACAAGCCATCGGTCACTTGATTACAGCTCTGACGTCACGAGAAAGTTTGCTGGACAGTGGTGATTGAGGACGATCATTGGGTCGTTGTTTTGGTGGATTGGTTGTTTGGTGGTTGTGGATTGGTTGTTTGGTGGTTGTGGATTGGTTGTTTTGTGGCTGTGGATTGGTTGTTTGGTGGCTGTGGATTGGTTGTTTTGTGGCTGTGGATTGGTTGTTTGGTGGCTGTGGATTGGTTGTTTTGTGGTTGTGGATTGGTTGTTTTGTGGTTGTGGATTGGTTGTTTGGTGGTTGTGGATTGGTTGTTTGGTGGTTGTGGATTGGCTGTTTTGTGGTTGTGGATTGGTTGTTTGGTGGTTGTGGATTGGTTGTTTTGTGGTTGTGGATTGGTTGTTTTGTGGTTGTGGGGAGGGGGGGGGGGGGGTGGGGTGTTTGGGTGTGTGGGGGTGGGTGTGGGGGGGGGTGGGGGGGGGTTGGCTGTGGATTGGTGTGATTGTTTTGGTGCGTGAAGGGCCTGTGGATTGGCTGTTTGGTGGCTGTGGATTGGCTGTTTGGTGGTTGTGAATTGGTTGTTTTGTGGTTGGGATAGGCTGTTTGGTGGTTGTGGATTGGTTGTGGTTTCGGATTAGCTAATGTGGTTGTACATTGGTTATTTTGTGGTCGCTGATTGGTTGTAGTTTAGGCGGCAATGGATTGCGGTGGTAGTCCTTTCACATTTGTCTTGTGTCGCATCCCGTCCCCTATCTTTCCCTCCCTCTCTTCCTATCACCTTCTCGTCTTACCCTGTCTCTCCTTCTTAACACTTTCCCCCTTCCCTCGCGTCCCCTTTCTCTCTTTCTCTCTCTTTTCTTGCGACGTTTTTCCCCTCCATTTGTCCTCTCATCTTACTCTCCCATCTCCCCTTTCCTCCGCTCCATCATCGCTCGTACATCAATATATCGTACGACACTAATACCAAACAGGTCCTCCCTCTCATCACCATACATTCACACACCAACATCGCTAGTCTCCCGTATGATGGTTTTATAGTGTTGGGTTAGTGATGGGATGGTTTTATAGTGTTGGGTTTTATAGTGTTGTTTATAGTGTTTTATAGTTTTATAGTGTTAGGTTTTTTTATAATGCTCGATTTTATAATGTTGAGTTTTTATAATGTTTTTATAGTGTTTTATAATGTTAGTTTTTCTTTTATAGGGCTGGATTTTATAATGTTGAGGTTTTATAATGTTTTTTTATAGTGTTTTATAGTGTCAAGTTTTATAGTGCTGGATTTTATAATGTTGAATTTTTATAGTGTTGGGTTTATTGTGTTAGTTTATCCAAATGTTGCATTTTATAGCGTTCAGTTTACCAGTTCTAGTTTTACAGTACCAGTACCAAGCTTCCTAGTGCCAGGTTTCCCATTGTCAGGTTTCCCAGTGCCAGATTTCAGAGTGCCACGTCGGGTCAAGCGCCGCCCTTCAAATGCCAGCAGCCCCTATCTGATCGATCTATTATAGGATTCCATATCATTAGGCAAACCTGACGAGCTTTCCTATACAAACTTAGATGGCAGGGAAGGGATCGGCGAGAGGGGAGAGGGGAGAGGGGAGAGGGAGGGTGGGGAAGGAAAGGGCGGGTGGGGAGGAGGGAAGGGAAAGGCGGTAGAGGGAGGAAGGGAGAGAGGAAGGGGTAGGGAGGGAGAGGGAGGGAGGGGAGGAGAGAAGGGAAAGGCGGTAGAGGGAGGGAGGGAGAGGAAGGGAAGGATAGGGTGATAAAGAATGGGGGAGGAAAGGGAAGGAAAGGATGGGATAGGAAGGGGGAGGGAGGGAAGAGAAAGGCGAGAGAGGGAGGGAGGGAAGGAGGGAGGGGAAGGAAAGGATGGAAGAGGAAGGGAAAGGCGAGAGAGAGGGAGGGGAGGGAAGGAAAGAGTGGGAGAGGAAGGGGGAGGTACGGCAGGGTAAGGCGAGAGAGAGGGGGAAGGGAAGGGAAGAGAGAGAGGGAAAGGTGAAAAGGGGAAAGAGGGGCGAGAGGAGGGTAGAGAGGGGACAGGCTGGAGGAGTTAGGAAAGGGAGAAGAGGGAGAGAAAGGCTAGAGAGGGAAGGAAGGAAGAGCGAGAATAAGAAGGAAAGAGATAGCAAGAGGGGTGTGAGGGAGAGAAGAGCCCCCCCCCCCACCCACCCCAAGCGTGTGTTAGCAGTGATCCGCTCAGACGAAAAAAAAAGAAAAAAAAAAAAAAAGTGATTCCCAAAACCACCAAAAGGAAAGGATAGACAGCTCCCTCTCTCTTATATTTTAGGTCACGGCTTCGGTTGTGATAATGACCTAAAATTAGCTTCGGTTTATACGGTGACTGGTCAGGCTTCCCTTCTCTCGCTCCTTTATCATGTATTATGGGCTCCTGTTATTATTCATAGGTGCTAATGCCCCCCCCCCCCCTCGTAATCGTTGTTACATCGATTGGCTATCAGCGGTTTCTCGCCATTTTGCAGCTACGAGTCGTTCTGGCATGTTGTGTGTATTTACGCAGAGTATGTACGTATAAAATACATACAGATTACACAGACACAAACACACACACACGCCCGCAGGCAAACATCCACACAGATACAAACAGACACACACACAAATACAAATACACGTACACCCACATCTGCCTAATCAACCTCACATTTTTTTTCGTCACTGCGGCTGTACGTAACATATGCAATTCGAAATGTTGAATAAAGTTACAGTCCAGAACTATCAAAAGGCAGGAGAATACACAAAGGCGGCCGGAAGCCTATTTCCACATCATACAATGATGGTGTTATCGTGAAAAGAGCAATTCCAGTTTTTCAAAGCAATTTCACCACGTAATTGTGTGTTTATAAAAAATAATCGTGTTTTATGTCTCGACTCCCTTAACAAGTGCAACGAACGAGAGTTCATCATCTTACTCCATTGCGAAGGTCATTGTACCCTTATCGTCTTCACTGGTTCTACTAGAAGTATATACGTGTCATCTCCAGGGATAGAAGCCTTGCACTAAGAACTAAAGGAATTTTTTTTTTTTTTTTTTTTTTTTTTTTTGTCTGCTGCATTAAGACGACGTGCGGTGGACACTGTTAAAGTGACAGTATTATTCTCCGAAGTGACGTTTTTCCCTGTTCTCAGTTGTGCCAGTTGTCGCCAGCAGAATCTTAAGTGTTTCTCATCCAGGGGAACAGTCGACATTTTTCGTCGTGCTCTAGAATCTTCACTTGGGGAGATTAAGACGCATATTTTCTCTAGAAACTCGAGTTACACTTAAACTCAAGTTCTTCTTAAATGCAGTCATAGGTTAAGGATACATAAACTTCTTTCCAGCACGCAGTTCCATTAGCACTGTGTACTTCCAGACTCCATTTCGTCGCTGGTTAAACAAACAAGCATTTGAAGACGTCGTTTTCAGAGGCTGTCTTGTGGCTCTTTCAAAAGAGACACGGAATTCACTCTACTGCGGTCTACGCCATTACGAAGACTGACCTTACACAACTTCTTGTATACCTAAGGGAAAAGAAACTGGCGCTCTTTTCTTCAACACGGACGAAAAACTTGAGTTCTGACACGCCCTGTTTCTGTGCGGTGGAAGACCTCATCCTGCTTCGTTGTTTAGATGTCTGCTGTCAGTTATTGAGTACATGTAGATGCATACAGACATGTACACCGAGATACAGATATGTAGATATATCTACGTGGTATATACATTAATATATGTATATACAGTATCTAAACACACACACACACACACGCACACACACACACACACTCAAACACACACATACATACACATACACACACACTCAAACACACACATACATACACATACACACACACACACACACACACACAAACACACTATGTAGCTGACAAATCTTTGAAAAACTGTCTTTTCTGTATTTCCAATGCAGATAAAAGAAACGCCAGACTCAATTCACTATTGACGTGACATCAATAGTCCCTGTGTGGCATAGATCCCCCTGCAATATGC
>NW_028234408.1:44927900-44935400 GCF_977035675.1 Penaeus japonicus
GAGAAAAAGAGAGAGAAAATGGAACACCTGTTACTCTTGCTGTTGAAAATTATTCGCGTCGGTAATCACGGATAACGTGTCCATGTAGACTGTCCTTATGCAAAGGAAGAATTCGAGGAGAAAAGGAGAAACCGAATGGGGGGGAAAGACCACAAGAAAAGGGAAAAAAGGAAGGGTAAAAAGGGAAAAAGGGTGAAAAAAAGGAGGAGAAGACATATGTTTCACAACTACCTCAAACCCCACTCCCCCATCTAAGAAAAAGGGGACACCGTTAAAAATCCTAACTCCCCTTTCCCTCAAAAGAAGGGAAACGACTAGTTAAAAAAAAAAAAAAAAACTCCCCCTCCCAAAAAAAAGGGACAACTTTAAGAAATCTTAATCCCTCCCCCTTACCCTCCCCGCAAAAAAGAAAGAGACGGGGGGAAAAATAGAGAGAGAGAAAAAAAAAACGTGAAGAAAAGGACAAAGTCTTCAAAAACTCCCAATTTCGTAAAGAGACGCCCCTCGCGCCGCCATTGGAGAGAGAGCATCCTGGGCAAGTGCATCTTCTTGGCTTAAAGCCTTAAAGAGAGACAGCTGCTGAGTGTCGATCAGGCCTGCATCAGGGGACCGCTGCCTGAGGGTTGCTTATTTACACACCATTATGTTAATGAGAGAGCCAGACGTTACGTCTCAACTATTAATGCTGGGCCATATTCCCCCCTGTGCCGAGGCCATCATAGCGCGTGTCAACTTCAAAGTGACTGGCCGCGTCAGCCTGGGGAGCCGGGGATACACTTACGCCCTTATGTGCCCTGGTAAGAAGGGCGAGTCTTGGATGGGCTAGTTTCCCCGTGTTTCCTGCCGGCATGCGGGATGGATTAAGGCTTGATGAATGGCAGATGTTATTGAGCTCTCTTTGTTAAGCCAGATTTCCTTTCCTCGTCAAAGAACCACGAGACAAACCGGCGAATCCCGATGCAGCCTATAAATCGGCGAGAGAAGACGCCAAAAGACACAGCCAAAGAAATTAAGAAGAGGAAAATGTATCCTGAAATATGAGAGATTATTCGAAGCATCACGAAACCGTATATAAATATATATATATATATATATATATATATATATATATATATATTATATATATATATATATATATATAATATATATATGTAATTTTTCCATAATAGCACTATATTATATATATATAATATATATATATATATATATATATAATATATATATATATATATATAATGTGTGTGTGTGTGTGTAATTTTTTCCATAATAGCAGCTCATTAAGCTCCAGAGGTCCAATGAGTGATCAAAAGTTACTAAAGAGTATACAAGAGTTGACATCCAATTCCTCCTCTATAGGAATTAAACTACAGTAGCTTTAGCGCACCGGCCAGAGTAGCAGCAGAGCCCAGGAGCAGCCCCTGTATCCTACGACCCCAAAAGAGATTACTCGGAACCTGATTCGACCGAGATTGACACGAGGTCAGAACAGGTTGAGCAGAATAAGTATTCAAAGGATGATGCAAGTCAAGCAGGAAGGTCATGGGAAAGGGAGAAAAAAGGTCAAATCATGAAAGAAGAAGAAAACACATCAGAGACCAGGTCAAACTCCAAGCAATGACTTAAGCAATAGCTATCTGACTTTGCTTTGAGTGTTGCTTGCATGAATATCAAGAGGTGGAAATGAGTGCTTGTTGATACTGCTGTTATTGAGATCACGATCAACAAATCAACAGCGTTCTGAGTCATCTTGCTGTTTTAAAAGGAAGTCAGGAATTTACGAGGAAATGTTATTTTTCTTCTAGACGCTCTGATAGCAACAACGTCAATAACAGAGACACAAGTAGTGAGAATGATAATCAAATTCACAAGTTTTAAATTTTTTTCCCCCTTTTTTTTCTTATCAAAACTTTTATGTTTTCGGGAACGACAGTTCTGTAAAGTGGTAAACTTCCTTCCAAAAAGTTTATTTAACTTGATAATTTATCAGATTTTTTTTTTATTTTTATTTTTTTTGTATCCATTTTTTTCTTGTTTTGTCAAAATTAGGATTTCCTTCGTTGTTCTGTGTGTGTTGAGATCAAAGGATGATATTTTATCTATGGCTTTTCTTTGTCATTTCTTTGTCTTTTCTTTGCCATTTCTTTGTCATTTCTTTGCCATTTCTTTGTATTTTCTTTGCCATTTCTTTGTCTTTTCTTTGCCATTTCTTTGTCTTTTCTTTGCCATTTCTTTGTCTTTTCTTTGTCATTTCTTTGTCTTTTCTTTGCCATTTCTTTGTCTTTTCTTTGCCATTTCTTTGCCTTTTTGTCCAGCATCCTATTACCTTTTCATCACTTCAAATCTTTAACCAATGACATCCGATCTAATCTAACTGCTCTTCTCTCCTCTACTTCCATTTATCCGGTATCGTTATTGCCATTCTTGTTATCTTTTCTTTACCCTTTATCTATCTACGCTGACCCCCCCTACCCCCTCACCCTCCAATCCTTTCATTTTTCCATCCAGCTTCTTCTATCAATCTCCCATCCATTACCCATTGATCCCCCCCCTCCCCTCCCCTTCCCTATTATGACCCCTCTCCTCACCTCACTTACAATCTACCTCCCTCCCTCCCTCGCTCCCTTCCTCCCCCCCAATCCCTATTCACCATCCAATCGTTCGTTAATCCTTCCATCCTCCACCCCCGACCCCCATGTCTCCTACCCCTACTCCCGCCTCTCTCCCTCTCTATACCCCCCCCCCCCCCCTTTGACTTCCATCAACCCCCACCCCACCTAATGCTCGCTCACCCCCCCTTTCCCCTCTTATCGCCGACCTCCCTATTCCACCATCATTCACACTGTCCTCTGACACCATTATTATCGTCCCCTTTTTCCATTATCGGGTCATGCATGTACCCCCCCCTCCCCCCCGTCAAAACAGCTTCCCCCACTAATTTCCTATTCTCTTTTCCATGTTCCGTTTGAATATGTTGCTTATCTCACGCTGTCTGTCTCTTTTTTTTTTTTCTTTTCTGTCTGTCTGTGCCCCCCCCCCTTTCTCTCTCTCTCTCTCTTTCACTCTTTCAATCACTTTCTTTATCTGCCTATATATTTCTCTCTCTCTCACTTTCTTTGTCTGTGTCTCTCTCTATCTCTTCCTTTATTTCTCTCTCCCTCCCTCCTTCCCTCCCATCCCTCCCTCTTTCCCTCCCATCCTTCCCTCCCTCCCTCCCTCCCTCCTTCCCTCCCATCCCTCCCTCCTACCCACCCACCCTCCCTCTCATCCATCCCTCCCACCCTCCCTCCCTCCCTCTCACCCTCCCACCCACCCTCCCACGCCTCCCTCCCTCCCACCCTCCCTCCCACCCACCCACCCTCCCTCCCATCCCACCCACCCTCCCACCCATCCCTCCCTCCCATCCCTCCCTCCCTCCTTCCCTCCCTCCCTCCTTCCCTCCCTCCCACGCCTCCCTCCCTCCCTCCCTCCCTCCCTCCCTCTCACCCATCCCTCCCTCCCTCCCAACCCCCTTTCCCCTCCCTCCCTCCCTCCTAACCCCCTTTCCCCTCCCTCCCTCCCTACCCCTTTCTCTGCCAACAACGACTTCCAACAACAACACAGGCGATTGGATGTCAACGCTCACCCGCTGTATTCCCTAATCTATTAGATTGTCGACACCTCAGTCTCAAAATAACGGCGTAAATCAAGTTGTTGTCACATAGTGTTCCGTTGGTGTACCTGACTCCGGGCTTGGAGATTTTCGCCATCTTTTTTTTTTTTTTTTTTTTTTTTTTGGGGGGGGGGTCTTCTTCTTCTTTTTCTTTTTCTTCTTCTTTTTTCTTCTTCTTCTTTTCTTCTTCTTCTTCTTCTTCTTCTTTTTCTTCTTCTTCTTCTTCTTCTTCTTCTTCTTTTTCTTTTCTTCTTCTTCTTCTTCTTCTTCTTCTTCTTCTTTTCTTCTTCTTCTTCTTCTTTTTTTTTCTTCTTCTTCTTCTTTTTCTTCTTCTTTTTTTTCTTCTTCTTTTTCTTTTTCTTCTTCTTCTTCTTTTTCTTCTTCTTTTTCTTCTTCTTCTTCTTCTTCTTCTTCTTTTTCTTTTTATTCTTCTTCTTCTTTTTCTTCTTCTTCTTCTTCCTCTAAGGATGCTTCGTCTTGTATTTTTTTTGTGTGTGTTTTTCTTTTTTTTGTGTGTGTGTGGGTAGGGGTAGGGGTAGGGGTAGGGGAGTGGGATCTAGAGTATTTGTGTTTTCGTTTTTGTGTGTGTGTGTGTTTTTTTTTTCTCTCTCTCTTGTTTCTTTTCTTTTCTTTCTTCTTTTTCTTCTTCCCCTTCTTCGCTTTCTTTATATATATATATTTTTTTCTTTTTGTTTTCTTCGTCTTTTACCTTTTTTCCTCACCCATTTTAGACTTTTAATTCTTCTTCGTTTCGATGTTTCTTTTCTTGTCTTTCCGTCCTCCCTCTTCTTCCTCCTCTTCCTTTTCCTCCTCCTCCTCCTCCTCCTTCTTCTTCTTCTTCCTTCCAATCTCACTGTCCTTCCTTTGTTTAATGTACTCACTCGAATCGTCTATAATTTTTCCTTCGTTTGTCCAATTATCCCTTCTCTCTCTCCTCCTCCTTTCCATTCCCTCTCGTTTCCCTTCCCTTTTATGTTTCTTCGTATATCTTTCTCTCGATCCTTTTCTCTTTTTTTATTCTCTCACACTTCTTTCCCCTTCATCTTTCCCATTCTTCCTCGCTTCCCCTTTGCCTCTATGTCTCTTTCTGCATATTTTTCTTTCTTTCTTTCTTTCTCTCTTTCAATTTTCCATCTATTTATCTACATTCCTTACCCCTCTTCATACTTTTTTTTTATTTTTTCCCCCTTATTTCCTCTCTTTCCCCTTCCTTTTTTATAGTTTCCCCTTTTTCACCTCCCTTTCTTATACCTCTTCCATCATCTTTTTTTTCCACCCGTCACCCCTTTCCCCCATTCTCCATTCCTATTATACCTTCCTCTCTCTCTCCTTCCCCTTTTCATTGTATCTTTTTTTTTTCTCTCTCTCTCTCCATCTCCTTCTGACTCCCCCTTCCCCCTCTCTTCCTAACCCCCTCCCTCCTTCAACCTTTCTCCCCCATCCCCCCTAATTCTCCCATTTTATTGCTTGTCTCCCCTTCTTAACCTCCCTCCATACATATTTCACCGTCATCTCCCTTCCTCCTCCCCCCTCCCCCTTCCCTTTTCATCCCCTCCCCCAACCTATCACTCATCCCCCCCCATCCTATCATTCATCCCCCTACCATCCTCACCTCCCCCCTCCCCCTCCCCCTCCCACTCCGCCGAGCTTCAAACTCCCTTATCATTCATCCCCCTCCCCCCCACCCCACCCCCCGAGCTCCAAACTCCCCTAGAACATCATCGTGTCGTTAACCGTGTTAGGCGGAGCACAGTAACTCGCCCTCTCCGGAGACAAACTTGTTACGAGAGGAAAATGCGCTGTGACCTAGTCTCACCTCCGTTCGTCCTCTTTCTCGTGTCACTTTCGTAAAGCTACCGTGATGGCGTAGGTTATGGTCTTCTTTTTTTCCCTTCTTGTTCTTTTTTTTTATTACTATTACTGACATTAGTGAATGATGTCCTTGTCTTCGTCAGTTGGGACAATAAGCCGTGAGTGACCTCGTTCTGTGCTGTCCTCGATGGGGTGACCTAGTCTCCTTTCGCTTTGTCTTCTTACCCCCTTTGTAGTGGTCATGTCCGTACCATTTTTGTTCGATTTTGTATGTTAGATTGGACTTAAGTTCATTGTTTACATTTCAGTAATATTCTTTTCGGATATTTTCAGTGTCGTTTTTTTTTTTTTCTCTCTCTCTCTATTCATATTTCACTTTTGTCTGTTTGCCTCTTTCTTTCTCTCTTTGTCTGTTTATCTCTCTCTCTCTCTCTCTCTCGTCCCTTTCCCCCTCTCTCTCTTTCTTTCTTTCTCTCTCTCTCTCTCTCTCTCTCTCTCTCTCTCTCTCTCTCTCTCTCTCTCTCTCTCTCTCTCTCTCTCTCTCTCTCTCTCTCTCTCTCTCTCTCTCTCTCTCTCTCCCTCTCTCTCTCTCTCTCCCTCTCTCTCTCTCGCTCACCTCTCTCTCTCTGTCTCTTTCTCTCTTTGTCTGTTTATCTCTTTTTATCTCTCATTATCTCTGTCTGCTTAACTATTTCTCTCTCTCTCTCTCTCTCTCTCTCTCTCTCTCTCTCTCTCTCTCTCTCTCTCTCTCTCTTTCTTTCTCTCTCTCTCTCTCTCTCACATCCATCCCTCTCACCCTACTCTTCCTCTCTCCTTCTCGCCCATAACCCAGCTCCATCTATCATAGTAGTCTTCCATTCCATCTATCACAGTGAGACTATGTTGCTGAATGATCTTCACTGTCTCCTTTCTCAGACTATTTATTTTCTATCCTTCTTTTCTTTCATTTTTATCTCCTTCTCTTTGAGTGGAGGGAAGACAGAGGCGAATAAAAGGGAAAATTGAAAAAGACATAAAATCAAGAGGATATATGTAATCTATTTTCATTAGACTATATTTCATTCCTTTTCCTTGGACGAGAATCAATCTATTTCCATTTGAGTATATTTTGTTTATTTTGATTTGACTATATTTGATTTATTTTTTCTCTCAGGGTTTACACAGTTTAACTTTTATTTAGTCTGTACGTTTCATTTGCAAAATTTCATCAGCATTTTGCGTATGCTAATGCCTTCACTTTTCCATATACCTTTTTTTTATTCAAATAAAATGAAATAGAAATGAAAAGACAAATAAAAAAAGATTAAATAAAATAAATAGAGTATTCAAATACTTGTATAATAGATAAATAAAATGTGATTTTAAGTAATGATAAATGATAATGATGATAAATAGTATAATACGTATTTTGACATGTAATAAAACGTATTGTAATGAGTTCGAATGAGTAGGATAATAATTGTGCAAGTAATAAAGTAGTGTAAATACAGGGAATAGAGTAAGCGCAAAAGGAAAAAAAAAGTGAAAATGAACGAAAATGACGAAGACGAAAACCTGAACAACCAAAAGAAGGGAAAAGCAAGAAAAGGGCAAGAGAGGGAGAGGCAAAGTGGAAAGAAAAAGAGGAAGATATTAGATATAAGAAAATACAAAACACAAAATACAAAAAGCATTGTTTGTGTTCGTACAAAGCCAAGAGACGAAGGAAAATGAGAATAGAAGGAAAAAGGATAATAACAATTGTTTGGGGGGGTATAAATGACAATTTCCAGAAACTCTACGGTCATTTCCAGACGTTTTCATTACCTACTGCTTTCATTAGTCAACAATGTTTTCGCAGCGAAAAAGAGAGATTCTTTGTGAGAGTGTGTGGCTTATGTCTGTGCGTGTGTAGTGGGAGGCGGGGGGGAGGGGGGGAGGGAGAGGAGGGGGTATTCAGGAGGTGTTCAGGAGGCATTATTGGTGAAAAAAAGAATGTGGGGGGGGGGGGGAGGAGCAGGCGGAGAGGAAGGGGGGTGGGTGGGTAGGAGGATGGCGAG
>NW_028234408.1:44967900-44970400 GCF_977035675.1 Penaeus japonicus
GCGTATTTATCCACTCGCTCTCCCTCTCTGGCTATCTTTCTCTCTCTTTCTACTTCTCTCTGTCTCTGTCTTTCTTTCTTTCTTTCTTTCTCTCTCTCTCAGTTTTTCTTTCTTTCTTTCTTCTTTTTTCCTCTCTCTCTCTCTCTCTCTCTCTCTCTCTCTCTCTCTCTCTCTCTCTCTCTCTCTCTCTCTCTCTCCCTCTCCCCCTCCCTCTCCCTCTCCCTCTCCCCCTCTCTCCCTCTCCCTCCCCCTCCCTCCCCCTCCCCCTCCCTCTCCCTCTCCCTCTCTCTCCCTCTCCCTCTCTCTCTCTCTCTCCCTCTCCCCCTCCCTCTCCCTCTCCCTCTCCCTCTCCCTCTCCCTCTCTCTCTCTCTCTCTCTCTCTCCAGCTCATCCTCTCGAGTTACTTTAGCTTTCCTTTTCATGTATACGTTCTAGGTTCAAGGGTGGCATACGCCTCCTAATGCTACTTAAACCGACGTCTCTCTTTGAGGCGCGTATCTTTTGACTTATAAGGAGAAAAGGAAATATTTATATATCTCGGGACTTCCCCCCCCCCCCCCCCACGTTTCGAATATTTTTTTTTTTTTTTTTTTTTTTCACTCGACGCCCTTCAAGACAAACGGAGGCAATTTTCTGTCGTCTTCTTAAATACACTTTTAAAGATTTCACTTTCCTTGTGTCCGGCACTTCCCGGCTGTGGGATTATTATTCTGGTTTGTGTTTTGTTAATTGTTTTGTGTTTTGATCTTTGTTTCGTAATAGTGTTATGTAATTTTATGTTATTATCTCTTTTTTTTGTTGTGTTATTATTACGATTGTTTTGTGTATTGTTGTTATTATTACGATTGTTTTGTGTATCGTTGTTGTTATGGATGTTTGCTTTGTGCTTTGTGGTTTTGTATTGGATTATGTAGTTTTGTCATTTATTAATGTTAATATATGTTTTGGTATGTGGTATTTTTTTACCTATGTGTCAATATCATAGGTCTTAAATATATGTTGGTGTTATGTAATTTTGCTATGCATTATTCCTGTCTATTATGTATTATCATTATGTATTTTCGTTATTTACAGTTATTGTATATTTTTTAATCATTATTGCGATTTTTTTTTACCTTTAAATGATAGTTGTTATGAAATTGTTTAGTATCTTTTTCTTCCCAACTTTAGTAATTATGATTATTTCTATCTTTAATGATGAGGATTATTTTTTCAATCTTTAAACCGATTACCTTTAGATGATAATAATATTTTTAGCTTTAAATGATAATATCCATGATGACTTTAACCCTTTAAACGCTAATTATCTCGATATTTTTCCCCCCACCCTTTAAATATTAATTATCATTACGTACCATTCGAACCCCGCCGTTTTCTCCTCCGTCCCTCCTCCCCTCCTCTCCCTCCCCCCTGCCGTTCCACCGACCTCGCCTCCCCCCTGCATCGTTTCTTTCGGCAGCCATTCCATCGCCATTTCAATTTCCTTTTTCGCTATTGCCTTTCCTCCCTGTCGTTGCCACAGTAACCCTGTCGTTCCCGGTGCCCTCCATTTCCCCCCCCCCCCTCCTGGCCTTCTGCAGCGTCGCCTGTTGCCTTCTGCCGTCGTGGTTTCTGTCGTTTTGGGGATATGGGGGATGCTCTTGTGCTTTCTTGATTTTCATGTTTTTTTTTTTTTTTTTTTTTTTTGGGGGGGGGGCTTTCTTATCTGTTGTTTTGGTTTTGGTTTTAGTTTGCTCTTCTGCTGTTTTTTTTTTTTTTTTGTTTGTTTTTTTTTGTTCTCATGTTTCCCCGGTTTTGTTTCTGTTTTTTTTTTCTCGTTTTTTTTATTTGTTCATTTTTTTCTATATGATTCTTCTGTGTTGTTTTTTTCCTGTTTGTATCTTGTTTCTTCCCTGTTGTTTTTTCCCTATTTTCATCTCTCACTTCCCCGTCTTTTCCCCTGTCTTTTTCCCCTTTTTTCCCCTGTCACCCCTTTGGCCCCCCCCCCCCCCCCCCCCCCCCCCCCCCCCCCCCCCCCCCCCCCCTTTATACTTTTCCCCCCCTCCCCCCCTCCACTTCCTTCTACCAGCCTCACCCCCCCTTCCTCCCTCTTTCGCCCCCATCCTTTCCTTTTCAACCCATTCAGTCACTCCCTCTCCCTCCCCCACCCCACCCCACCCCACCCTTCCCCTCTCTCTCCCCCTCCACCTCCACCTCCTCCTGCCACTCCATACCTCCCCCTACTCCCAACTAGCCTCTCCCCCCTTAACTTCTCCCTCCGTCCCCTCCCCTCCCCACCCCTCCCTCCAATCTTCCCTCCACCCCCACCCTTCTCCTATCACCCTCACTATCTCATTTCCCCCCACCCCCCTTAACACCCCTACTAGCCTATAACCCCACCCCCACTTCTCCGTCCGTCCATTGCCCCTCACCCCTCCCCCCCAACCCTCCACCCGTCGTTATCCCCCTTCCCCCTCTCTCTCCTACCTCCACTCCCCATCCCCTCCCTCTACCCCTCTCC
>NW_028234408.1:44985850-44988350 GCF_977035675.1 Penaeus japonicus
TTATATATAATATATATATATATATATATACGCACACACATCTCCCTCTATCTCTCTCCCTAACTTCTTCCCCATTTTTCTCTTTCTCTTCCTCTTTCTCTCTCCCTCCTTTTCCCTCTCGTATATCAACTTCATATCATATAACATTCAATAAGCGTTCATAATACATGCATATATGTGTAGCCAGTAAAGGAATATGAGAAAAAATGTAAAAAAAAAAAAAAAAATGTGGATAAAGCTATCGTTCTTGACTAAAAGAAAAAAATTACCCCCAGAGAGTTTTATTTATGGCGCTTTTAACACTCACATTAATCAAATTATTCTGAGAGAAAGGCACTATGAGCGTGGGAAACTACTTTTATTTTTAAAGTAGTTATTTTATTTAAATAAATAGTAAAGAAAAAATAGACTTCATGTTAAGAATTAGCTTTTAATCCTATTCCAGACTACGGTATTTTAGATTTAAACAGAGAGAAAGAAGGAATGATACAAACATACAAAGTCTCTCTCTTTCTCTCTCTTTGATCTTTGGTCTATCTATCCATCTATCATCATACCTATCTCTCTGTCATTCTCTCTCTCTGTCATTCTCTCTCTCTCTCTCTCTCTCTCCTTCTCTCTCTCTCTCTCTCTCTCTCCTTCTCTCTCTCTCTCTCTCTCTCTCTCTCTCTCTCTCTCTCTCTCTCTCTCTCTCTCTCTCTCTCTCTCTCTCTCTCTCTCTCTCTCTCTCTCTCTCTCTCTCTCTCTCTCTCTCTCTCTCTCTCTCTCTCTCTCTCTCTCTCTCTCTTCCCCTCTCTCTCCTCTCCTCCCCCTCTCTCTCTCTTCCCCCCCCTCCCCCCCCCCCCCCCCCCCCCCCCTTCTCTCTCTCTCTTATTCTCATATCCTAATGAAACGGATATTCGCTATCTCATACGACATCTTTGAGAGTGAGATTGATTCAGAACAGGATTTTACTCTAGACTATGCGGGCGCTCTCTTCCTCCCTGATATAGTAAAATCCTTTAAGTAGTGGGAATCTGGATATGAGGAATGATAAATCTCTCTCATTCACACGCACACACATTTAATTAATTAGAATGAATTTCTCTATCCATTCTCTCTGTGCATTCTCGTTCCAAGTGTTTTTATCACGTTCGCTCGTCTCTGCTAGTGATTGAATATATGAAAAGAGACTAAAAAAAAAAAGAAAAAAAAAAAAAAAAAAAGACATCGGTCAAATTTTTTTTTTTTTCCCCTATTTTCTTCGGCCGAGCGTTTCATCGCGTAAGTGAGGCCTTCCCAATTTCACCACGCACGTGAGTGAAACACGGCGTCGCGTCACCTTCCATCTTGAAGACACGGTGTTGCCATCGCGGCGAGCGCAGCTAATCCGTCAGCTCACGTTGTGTACAGACCTCTGAGCCCGGACCATGGCGCTCTTGATAGCATTTTGGGAGTGTCTTAAGAACGTCTTTCCTTTGTTATCCTCTCGTTCCTCCAGCGTGGGTCGCGCTCTGAATATGAATTGGAACTGCTCGGCCCTGTGTCTTGTGAATGATGGCTGCCCGTTTGATTGTCTGCAGGGAAATCGTCTTCCGACTGAATCGAGGATGAGTTGGATGAGTTTTCTTTGCAACATTGGGATGATGTGCATATCCTGGATTCGAAAATCGTGAGTCAAGAGTTGCATGAGCGAGTGCATGGACGAATGGATAGAGAGAGAATATTCGTCTGAGTATCTTTTGTTTAACTTATGATCGCATTGACAGCATTGCACAAAATCATTATCCCCACAAAAATTTCACAAGAATCCCTAAAAATCTAAAGATATTCCCCAGAATCCCTAAAAATCTCATAATATTCCCCAGAATCCCTAAAAATCTAAAGATATTCCCCAGAATCCCCAAAAATCTAAAGATATTCCCCAGAATCCCTAAAAATCTAAAGCTATTCCCCAGAATCCCTAAAAATCTAAAGATATTCCCCAGAATCCCTAAAAATCTAAAGCTATTCCCCAGAATCCCTAAAAATCTAAAGATATTCCCCAGAATCCCTAAAAATCTAAAGATATTCCCCAGAATCCCTAAAAATCTCAAAATATTCCCCAGAATCCCCCTATAACCCTTAAAAATAACTAAAAAAATAGCGCACAATAATAACATAATTTCCAAAAATCCCTCTAAAATCCCCCTAAAACTCCCCTAACCCCCCCCCAACCCCCGAAATCCCCCCCGAATCAAAATCCCCCCACCCGGTCAGAATCAAGTTGCAGAGACGACGCAGCATCACAGTCAATAAGCAGGAAGCGAGTGTTATCAGCTCCCTAATTAGTGACCGAAGCAATAACAAGTGACTATCGATACCTGATGTGTTTTTAATCACTCTCTATGGCGTTGAAATGATGCAGTGCGCAAAATGCACGTTTTCAAAGGGTGTGGATACCCTGGAGTGTGTTTCTGGTAATTTATAAAAGGATAGAATGTTAGAAAAAATAAATAAAAAATAAAAAAAAAAAAAAAGG
>NW_028234408.1:45000850-45003350 GCF_977035675.1 Penaeus japonicus
AAATGAAGGACCAAATTTAAGAACCAAAATGAAGGACCAAATCTAAGAACCAAATCTAAGGACCAAATCTAAGGACCAAATCTAAGGACCAAATTTAAGAACCAAAATGAAGGACCAAAATGAAGGACCAAAATCTAAAGACCAAATCTAAGAACCAAAATCTAAGGACCTAAATCTAAGGACCAAATCTCGGGACCAAAATGAAGGACCAATTCTAAGAACCAAAATCTAAGGATCAAATCTCGGGACCAAAATGAAGGACCAAATCTAAGGACCAAATTTAAGAACAAAAATGAAGGACCAAATCTAAGGACCAAATTTAAGAACCAAAAATGAAGGACCAAAATCTAAGAACCAAAATGAAGGACCAATTTAAGAACCAAAATCTAAAGACCAAATCTAAGGACCTAAATATAAGGACCAAATTTAAGAACCAAAATGAAGGACCAATTCTAAGAACCAAATTTAAGAACCAAAAATGAAGGACCAAAATCTAAGGATCAAATCTCGGGACTAAAATGAAGGACCAATTCTAAGAACCAAAATCTAAGGACCAAATCTAAGAACCAAAAATGAAAGACCAAATCTGAGGACCAAATTTAAGAACCAAAATGAAGGACCAATTCTAAGAACCAAAATCTAAGGACCAAAATCTAAGGACTAAAATCTAAGGACCAAATCTCGGGACCAAAATGAAGGACCAATTCTAAGAACCAAAATGAAGGACCAAAATTAAGGACCAAAATCTAAGGACCAAAATTTAAGGACCAAAATGAAAGACCAAATATAAGAAACAAAATAAAGAATTAAAACAGAGGACGGAACTCAAGACCAAAAGAAGGAGAAGGGAAGGTTAAGATTAAAACTTGAAAATTTAATAATCACAACAGTTAGGAGAGTGAGTGAGAGAGAGAAAGAGAAGGAGAGAGAGAGAAAGAGAAGGAGAGAGAGAGAAAGAGAAGGAGAGAGAGAGAGAAAGACAAGGAGAGAGAGAGAACAAAAAAAGAGAGTGAGAGACAGATAGATAAAGAAAAGAGAGACAGCGAGAAAGAAAGAGAGAGGGGAGAGGGAAATTGAGAGAGTGAGAGAGAGGGGGAGAGAGACAAAGAAAGAGAGAAAGAGACAAAGGGAGAAAGAGAAAGAGAGCGAGAGAGAGATAGAGAGAGAGATAGAGAGAGAGAGGGAAAGAGAGTGAAAGTGAGAGAGAGATAGAGAGAGAGAAGGAGAGAGAGAGAAGGAGAGAGAGAGAGAGAGAGAGAGAAAGAGAGCGAGAAAGAGAGAGAGAGAGAGGAAGATAAACAAACTAAGAGACAGACAAACAAACAAACATACAGACAAACGGGCAGAGAGAAAGAGACAGACAGAGAGCGAGAGAATAACGAAGGAGTCCACAAAAGTTCAAAATACAGTTCAGGAGCGCATTAAGCGGTGGGAATTCTGGCGACATTTTCAACCCAGTACCAGCTCGACACGTGGTGCCTGGTGAGAGACAGAGCGGATGGAAAGGGAATTGTAGTGTTGATAGAAAGAGGGAGAGATGGGGTGGAGAAAAAGGGAGAGAGGGAGAGAAAGGGGGGAGGGGAATGGGGTGGAGAAAAAGGGAGAGAGAGGGGAGGGAGGGAGGGAGGGAGGGAGGGAGGGAGGGAGGGAGGGAGGGAGGGAGGGAGAGAGAGAGAGAGAGAGAGAGAGAGAGAGAGAGAGAGAGAGAGAGAGAGAGAGAGAGAGAGAGAGAGAGAGAGAGAAAGAGAGAGAGAGAGATTGAGAAAGGGGAGATAGATAGATAGGTAGATAAGGAAACATGGGGGAGAGAGATAGAAATAAAAAGATAAAGAGAGAAATGAAAGAGAACGAGAGAGAGACGAAACATAGAACTGCTAAACCCAAAACATTTAAGAAATAATACTAAAAAAAAATAAAAATAAAACAAACAAACTGAAATCAAAAAACGAATTCAAACGAAACGAAGAAGAAAATCCAAGGAGAAATAAGAGACAGAACAAGGCAGAAGCAAGGAGAGGAAAGTAGAAGGAACCAAGTGAATGTTTCCCTCGACAGGTGGCGCTATCCCCAGCCCAGTAAATTATTCATGGTGGCCCTTTGTCTCAACGTGGTAGGCTGGCGGTGGAGAGCAGGAGAGATTCGACCGCTAAATACCTGCACCTGCTTCTGCTGAGGCCACCTGCTTGCGCCGCCATCTCTACCGCTATCAACTCGCCTGTTTGTGATGCAGCTAGTCGTCGTCAACTGCTTGGAGGATAGATTTTTTTTGTTTTGTTTTTTTCGCCGGTGTCGCCATCTATGGGCTGGATGGAAACTCTTGTCGGTTGTGTCTGTGTGTGTGTGTGTGTGTGTGTGTGTGTGTGTGTGTGTGTGTGTGTGTGTGTGTGTGTGTGTGTGTGTGTGTGTGTGTGTGTGTGTGTGTGTGTGTGTGTGTGTGTGTGTGTGTGTGTGTGTGTGTGTGTTTATGTATATATATATATATATATATATATATATATAT
>NW_028234408.1:45008350-45018350 GCF_977035675.1 Penaeus japonicus
TCTCTCTCTCTCTCTCTCTCTCTCTCTCTCTCTCTCTTCCACCTTCTTTTTTATCTTTAGAAGCTCCTTTCTCTTCGTCTCCCCTTTCTCCCTCAGTCTTTTGGCTTTTCCCCTCGTCAGCGTTTCTTGCCTCTTTCTCTAACCCCCCCCCCCCCCCTCCGCTCCGTAAATTTTCTTTCTTTTCTCCTTAATCTTTCTTCCTTCTCTTCGTCACACCCTCTTTCGTAATCTTCCTTCGCCTTCCTTCGGTTCTTGGTCACTTTCTCTTCCTTACTTTATCCACACGTTACTTTCTCTATCTATATCTATTTTTTTTTCTATCTATCTATTATTTATCTATATATACTTTAGCTATCTATCTATCTATTCTCTCTCTCTCTTTCTCTTTCTCTTTCTCTCTCTCTCTCTCTCTCTCTCTCTCTCTCTCTCTCTCTCTCTCTCTCTCTCTCTCTCTCTCTCTCTCTCTCTCTCTCTCTCTCTCTCTCTTTTCCTCCAGCTGTCTTCCATCCACTTCCTTTCTTAATCTTAGATCTTCCTTCGTCTCCATCAGTTTCGTTAATCACGCTTTTTTCGTCTTCCTTTTCCTCCATTCGTATTTGTTTTTCTCTCTCTATTCTCCTTCCTTCTTCCAGCTTCCTTCCACCCATCGTCTTTTTAAATCTTCGATCTGTTATCATCGATTGATAAAAATCTTTTCTTTCTTTTTTTTTCCTCTTCTTCCTCTCGTAATTTTTCTTTTCTTCTTTTCTTATCTTTAGCTTTACTGTCTTTTCTCCCTGCTTTATCCTCTTTCTCCCTCTACTTTCTTTCGTAATCTTCCTTTGGTTTCCTTCGATTGATCCTCACGATTCCGCATTTATTATTTTTTTCTTAGACTTTTTCTCTCTCTCTTATTCTCTTCGTAACATTTTCTCTCTCTCTTTTCTCCTTTTTCTTTCAGGTTTCATATATCCACCTTCTTTCGTAATCTCTCTCTCTCTCTCTGAGGACACCGAATAGTCTCTCTCTCTCTCTCTCTCTCTCTCTCTCTCTCTCTCTCTCTCTCTCTCTCTCTCTCTCTCTCTCTCTCTCTCTTTCTTTCTCTCTCTCTCTCTCTCTCTCTCTCTCTCTCTCTCTTTCTCTTTCCCCTCTCTCTCTCTTGAACAGTGCTGCTATCTTCAAATTTGTTAAGACAAGTACACAAAAATGCCTCGAGATCGATTTAATCTGTGTTTTCTACTAACGTCAAATGTCAAATCTCATATTCGAATACTATCAGAAATATAAGAATTCATGAGAACATAATTAGTCATAACACGATAAGTCCAAGCATGTGACGCTTTTCAAATTATGATCCATATGATGATAAAGAATCATATCACAAATTCTTATCTGTCCTTTTGTTTGAAGTGGGTAGTCCGTTGTTCTTAGACACACTATGCAAGAACAGATACAAGAACATACACATAGAGATCCATGAAACACATAATTACATAAATTTGCAGATAAAGAGACCCGTATATCTTTTGTTTTCAAATAGCGATCGAAAATGTACAACCGAAAGAACAGAAACAGAAATGATCGACTTAAAAAAAGAAAAAAAAAAAAACTTTGTTTCTTATGCTATCGTCTCTCATGCCTCGAATTCAACAGTTGGATCACATAAGTCCGTATCTTTATGATGGTGTCGTAATTCCAACATTGTTTCTCTACATTAAAAAAGAGCAAATAACAATATTCTTTTTTTTTCCCGGACAATGCGGCGAGGTAACCATAAGCATCAATTCTGGGTAATCTAATGAAGACCAGCAATTTCTTTTATTTTATCACACTGGCTTGGGTCCTTCTGCTATAAAAGGTGTCGACTTTTTGTCCTTGTTCCAAAAAAGGGTTATTCATTCGAGTATTTTCCATTTTGTTTATTCTTAGGAGTATGTATTGTCTACCATTCTTTGACTAGCCATTTTTGAGGAGGAACTATTTAATTCTTTTTCCTTGACGTTCCTTTCACGGTTCAGAAATAACATCCACGTTACGTGCAAAGAAAAGGACAATCAAACTTCTATAGTACAAAAAAAGAACAATAAAACTTCCTCCACTTCTTCAAGGAAACCCTCTAATCTCTCTCCAAACTTCCTTTTGGAATTATCAAACATCTAATTCCCTCTCTTTTAACGACAGTGTGGAATTCATTAGTCCCTTCACGGTTCAGAACCAATCATCATGTTGCGTATAAAGAGAACTTCCCTCTGGCCTCTGGACGAATCAACGGGTCTTCAAACTACGGTCGACAGACAGATCAAACAGGGAGGGCTTGGCTGAACAGGGGGGTGGGAGAGGAGGATGGAGGAGGAGAGGAGAAAGAGGAAGAAGAAGTAGAAGAGGAAGGGAGAAAGGATGGGAGGGTGAGGAGGTGGGGGAGGAATAGGAAGGGGGGAAGGGGAAGGGGAGGAGGAGGGAGAGAGATCAAACAGGGAGGGCTTGGCTGAACAGGGGGGAGGGAGAGGAGGGGGAGAGGAGGATGGAGGAGATGAGGAGAAAGGGGGAGAAGAAGAAGAAGAGGAGGAGGGGAGAAAGGATGGAAGGGTGAGGAGGGGGGGAGGAATAGGAAGGGAGAACGGGGAGGGGGGAAAGGGGAAGGGGAGGAGGAGGGAGAGAGATCAAACACGGAGGGCTTGGCTGAACAGGGGGGAGGGAAGAGGAGGATGGAGGAGGAGAGGAGAAAGGGGAAGAAGAAGAAGAAGAAGAGGAGGGGAGAAAGGATGGAAGGGTGAGGTGGGGAGGAGGAATCGGAAGGGAGAACGGGGAGGAGGAGGGAGAGAGATCAAACAGGGAGGGCTTGGCTGAACAGAGGGGAGGGGGGAGGGAAGAGGAGGATGGAGGAGGAGAGGAGAAAGGGGGAGAAGAAGAAAAAGAGGAAGAGAGAAAGGATGGAAGGGTGAGGAGGTGGGGGAGGAATAGGAAGGAGGAAAGGGGAAGGGGAGGAGGAGGGAGAGAGATCAAACAGGGAGGGCTTGGCTGAACAAGGGGGAGGGAGGAGGGGAGAGGAGGATGGAGGAGGAGAGGAGAAAGGGGAAGAAGAAGAAGAAGAAGAGGGGGGAAAGGATGGAAGGGTGAGGAGGGGGGGGAGGAATAGGAAGGGGAAGGGGAGGAGGAGGGAGAGAGATCAAACAGGGAGGGCTTGGCTGAACAGAGGGGAGGGGGGAGGGAAGAGGAGGATGGAGGAGGAGAGGAGAAAGAGGAAGAAGAAGAAGAAGAAGAGGAAGGGAGAAAGGATGGAAGGGTGAGGAGGGGGGGGGGAGGAATAGGAAGGGGGGAAGGGGGAGGGGAGGAGGAGGGAGAGAGATCAAACAGGGAGGGCTTGGCTGAACAGGGGGGAAGGGGGAGGGAAGAGGAGGATGGAGGAGGAGAGGAGAAAGAGGAAGAAGAAGAAGAGGAAGGGAGAAAGGATGGAAGGGTGAGGAGGTGGGGGAGGAATCGGAAGGGAGAACGGGGAGGGGGGAAAGGGAAAGGGGAAGAGGAGGAGGAAAGAAGGATGAGGGGGATAAGAGGAAGAGAAGGAGGAGAGGGGAAAAGGGGAGAAGGAAGGAAGGGGAAAGGAAGAAGAGGTGGAAAAGAAGGAAGGGGAGTGAGGTAAAAGGAAAAGAGGAAGGAGTAGATGAGGTGACTAGAAAAAGGAAAAGAAATGGGGGAAGAAGGAGAAAAGAAAAGATCAGAGGAATAGGTTATCGAGAATTCACAAAAGATTGGACGGAGGAGAGGCAGGGCCAGGCAAGCCCTACGAAGGCCAGCCGAGGTCGAGGGAGGTCGAGGGCCAACGCGGGGCTGATATGGAGAATCACGGCCTGGATATAGAGCCACTGGATAGACGTGGATAGACTCGCCATCCACTTTCCTCTCCGGGATTGGTAGTTTTGGTCTTCTGTGGGAGGGAGAAAGCGCCGCCTACTCCTCCCTCCACTCTCCTTGTTCTACTGGCCACCTTCCTTCCACCTTCCCTCCATTCTCCTCGTTCTACCGTCTAACTTCCCTCCACTCTGCTCGTTCTACCGTCTAACTTCCTTCCACCTTCCCTCCATTCTCCTCGTTCTACCGTCTACTTTCCCTCCACTTTCCTTCCACTCTGCTCGTTCTACCGTCTAACTTCCCTCCACTTTCCTCGTTCTACCGTCTAACTTCCCTCCGCTTACCTTCCATTTTCCTTGTGCTACAGTCTCCCTTCCCTTCCACCTCCAGCTCCAACCTCTACCTTCCACCTCCACCTTCCACCTCCACCTCCACCTCCACCTTCTACCTTCCATCCTCTACCTTCCACCATCCACCTCCACCCTCTAACCTTCCCCTTCACCTCCACCTTCCACCTCCACCTCCACCTTCTACCTTCCACCCTCTATCTTCCACCTCCACCTCCAACTCCACCTTCTACCTTCCACCTCCACCTTCCACCTACCACCTCCAGCTCCACCCTCTACCTTCCACCTCCAGCTCCACCCTCCACCTCCATCTCCACCATCCACCTCCACCTTCTACCTTCCACCTCCAGCTCCATCTCCACCTCCACCTCCACCTCCACCTTCTAACCTTCCACCATCCACCTCCACCTTCCACCATCCACCTCCACCTCCACCTCCACCATCCTCCACCCCGCTCACCCTCATCCTCCACAGTGTCAACTCGGATCCGTTTCGCACAAAGCCTAATCAAATCACCCTAAAGTGGAAAGCCGTGGAAGTGTAGACTCAGGTCCACCGACAAGTTCGTTTCGGTAGTAAATTTCTCTAATTTTCTTTCTCCAACGTTTACTGATTCTGTATATCTTCCTATTCACCATTCGAAATTTCACGTCGAGTTACAAGCCACGCGCATATGAATTGCAAATGCTAACAGTCCTTTTTTTTTTTTTTTTTTTTTTTTTTTTTTTTTTTTTTTTTTTTTTGAGGGGGGGGCGGGGGGGGGGGGAGGGAGAGGGAGAGGGGAGTTTTCGCTTGGCCTCTGGAATCGGAATTTTGGTTTGTTTTCCGATAATTGAGGCTGTCTCTGCCAATGTTTGTCTTGTAATTGCCTGGATTGTGATTACTTCTCTTCGATATGCACTCTTCTAAATATCTGTTCCGGAAGTGTATTGTAGAAAAAAAATAATAATAATATTTTTTTTCTTTGTTGTTATTTCAGTTTTTTCTTTCTTTCTTTCTTTTTTTTGGGGGGGATGGAGGTTTTGGAGCTTAAGGGTTTGATGAAACGTCGAAGTATTAACATTGCCAAATGAGCTCTACCTTTGATACAGTATTTCGTTTCTGTCTACACTTACACCGGCGACCTGTATTCACACACCTCCAGCATGATTTCCTCTACGTATATATACTGTTTCTGAGTTCCTTTTTTCCCCTATCCGTCTACTGCTTTTCTTTTTCTTTTCTTTTTTCTTTGACCCAGGACCGATTAAGTGGGCATAGTTGCCCTTTGCTGCTGGTCATTTCCGTAAAAAAAAATAATAATGATAAAATAAATAATAATAATAATGATAATCCAAGCTCTTCGGGATAATCTCTCACTCCCTTACTCATTCATTCATTCACTTCCTCATTCACTCACTCACTTACTCATTCACTCACTCACTTACTCATTCACTCACTTACTCATTCACTCACTTACTCATTCACTCACTCACTTACTCATTCACTCACTCACTTCCTCATTCACTCACTCACTTACTCATTCACTTACTCACTTACTCATTCACTCACTCACTTACTCATTCACTCACTCACTTACTCATTCACTCACTCACTTACTCATTCACTCACTCCCTTACTCATTCACTCTTGGATCTTATCCTTAACCTACACCAATCTCACTACCAGGCCCTCGGGCACTGCCATTAAAACACCTGGTGCTCAATACGTGATTTTCAACACCTGTTTATTTCCCTCCCCTTGACACTTGACATCGAGCTCTCAACTCTTACACCCTCGCCACTCGCCACCCGGCACTCAGCCCGTGACACCCAGGTCCTTTGGCACTCACCACCGGAGTCTCATCGCCCAACTTTCAACCAACACCTGGCACTCAACTTCGTCACGCCACACCTGGTAGTCTTGTTCACTACACCGAGAAGCGAGCTGACACACGAGGAAGTGACAGGCGACACGTGTAGGGCGTCGCACCTGCCTGTCAACGCCGCTTCAAGCCGACACATGACACTGTCACATGGTCGGCTCCTGATGCCTCGCAGATTAGGTCTTGCGCCTTTGATGGAAAACAAGATGTGCGTGTGTGGCTGTGATTCCGTGCATGTGAATGTATGAGAGGGAGAGGGAGAGGGAGGGAGAGATAGAGAGAGGGAGGGAGAGAAAGAGAGGGAGGGAGGGGGGGGGAGAGAGAGACAGAGTGGAAGGGAACGAGAGGGAGAGAGAGAGAGAGAGAGAGAAAGAGAGAGAGAGTGAGAGTGGGAGGGAGAGGGAGAGAGAGAGAGAGAGAGAGAGAGAGAGAGAGAGAGAGAGAGAGAGAGAGAGAGAGGGAGAGAGAGAGAGAGAGACAGAGAAAGAGAGAGAGTGAAAGTTAGTATGAGTGTGTGAGTATATGTATACATATATATACATATACATCTGTATAATATACATTTGCCGATGTCTATACACACACATATGTGTGTGTGTGTGTGTGTGTGTGTGTGTGTGGTGTTTATACACACGCAGTGTGTGTAAAGAATATATATAATTCCCCCCACTCTGAGTAAAGTATCTAAAATGTATATAAGTGCAGAGGGAAGGCGCAGGGCGTTAGGGGGGAGGGGAGGGGGGGCACATTCACTGCAGCGATCCACGGAAGGTGCAGCATTGAACACCTTATTTGTTGCAATGCCGTAAACCTGGTAGCCAAATTGGGTAGCGCACCACACATCCACACACACACACATACACACACATACACACACGAACACACACACACACACACACACATGAACACACACATACACACACACACACACACACACAAAACATCAGACACACACACACACACACACACACACACACACACACACAAACACATATATATATATACACACATATACACACACATGAGGTTACAAGAACACAGGAAAGACGGGTGGAGGGGGAGAGAGGGGGAGAGGGGGGAGAGGGAGGAAAGATGAAGGACCAGACTAGGATAGTGGTGAAATAGGATGGAAACTAAGATAACAAAGGATATGTGTAATAAAAGGAGGATAAAATATAGGATATAAAGAACAGGATTAAGAAGATCAGAGTAAAAAAAAGGGGGGGGAACATATTACAACATAACGAAAGAAAGAAAGACTTTTCCAAAAACATTCACAAACAAAATGGATAAATAAAAGATCATAAAACAGGTAAAAAAAAAAATAAGTCCTATCACCTAGAGTTGGATCCACTGTCTCTTAAAAATAGGATCCAATTTGAATCCAAATTCGCACGCACAAACGCAAAGTTGATATCGAATTCTTGATCCGTAAAAAAAAATAAAAAAATAAAATAAATAAATAAATAAATTTTAAAAATCACTATTTTCCCTCGGTTGAAAAAAAATTGGAATGAATCGTATAATTCTTAGCGGATTAGGGACTGATTTTGTTAATAAAATAATTTTTAAAAAAGCCTTTCTTGCATTCCTGTTATAGCAGCAACAGATATCTTTCCCATCATTAAAATTTTCCAAAGTATAAGTATATTCCCCATTCCACACGTTTATCATCTTTCACACAAAGCATTCGTCGGAAATGTGTATTGTTGCAAATTCCTGCAAAGTCCGCCGTCTATGCCATTGATATCAGCAAGATATCAACGTCATTCCCAACCCGGTTCTCATCCCAAAAGATATTTATTCGACGCAACGAAATCCAAAATGCAACATTCTCACAATACATGTTGCAGAGCTTAACATTCCCGTATATGGCAATGCCTTGATACCCTACCTATCCCATCCATAAAGTATATCCGACTGTATTATAATAAAAGGCCTCATATGCAACACTATGCTATCTATTGCAAAGAATGAAGTTGCTGCAATAAAGAGCCCGCTGGTTGTAGCCACCGAAGCGATCGTTCGTTGTGAGAATTTCCCAGAATCACGATCGCTCATTTCAAAACAGAGTAAACAATGATCAGCATCTGCTCTGAATTCCAGCCATGTAGATGTGCGTGTGGTCGCTCAAGCTGACCAGATAATAACCCTTATATTAAAGTAGATGGATTATAACCGATCTTCTACGTAGGAAAAAAGAAGATATATATGAGACGTAATCATCAAGTGTCTTTTTTTTTTTTTTTTTTTTATTATTATTGTCATAATGAACTCTGATCATCATCCTCTACGCTTAAGTGATTAACTCTGCTGAGAGGAAGAGGATTAACTGCGTCTTATATATATATGTATATATATATATATATATATTTTTTTTTTTTTTTTTTTTTTTTCAGATATAAGTATGAAGACACTCTTGAATACGTATTTCGAGTAAATTCTGTTTTGTTGTACCTCAGAAACACCAAAAAAAAAAATAATAATAATAAATAAAAAATTATAATAATGATAGTCTACAATGTCCACACAAATGATATTAATATACGCAGACTAAAAAAAAAAAAAAAAATTATTCTGTATTCTCAGCAGGCCGCAACTAGACAGGGAGTGGAGAGAAGAAGAAAAAAAACGTAGAAAAAGATACAAGCTAAGACGAAGTTGGTGGAACATCAGGAAAGTTAGAGCTTTTGGGAGAGCCTTAGGTAAAAACAAGTAAGTATCTTTAGGCCTACATGTCAGCCTCGTTGATGCAGCTCAGGTGTGTGTGTGTGTGTGTCTTTGTTAGCTGTCATCTCACAAGCCTTATAAATGAGTATCTCTATGATAAAAGCAGAAAGAGACAACTAATCAATTAACCACAACAAATACTGAGGGATAATATAACGACCCTTATTTTCCAAGAGCGTATAATCCAGAATTGAAATCCTATCAACTGGAAGCTCCATGTTTGGTCCACTGGCTTGCCACGAATGGGAGAGCGAGAAGCCAGAATTCAGTAGAAGAATTTCGATCCTCTAATATCACTTAAGATATATTCTTTTTTATGACTATCACAACTAAACGAACGTCGGGAGGGGGAGGGGGTGGGTGGGGGTTGGAGGAGGGGGTTGGGGGTTGGAGTTGGGGGGTGGGGGAAGCTATATATCAAAATGAGTGAACGCAGGGCTATCACTACCATAAAATATTAACGTTATCAAAACTTCAAACATGAATTGCTTTTTTTCCTCTAACGATATTATTTGCTTTTCGTTATCAAACAACAAAACTCTTTATAGTTTATGGCCACATTATTTATCACAGACTAACATCAATGCATCACATCTATATATATATAACTAAATATCAATTGCACATACTCTCTGCAACATAGATCCAGTAAAATTGATATAAATCTTTCGTGGTCATCATTTCCTTCATCACAAACAGCGAACAGAATCATTAAAAGTTATGACTAAACCGGAAACACACTAGTTATGTGATGAGGGTTCGTTGAAAAGTTGCATAGTGATGATTATGATGATGATGATGAGGATGGTTTTTATGTTGATGGTGATGATAGTAATACCGATGGTAATAGTGATAATGACGATAAATATAATAAAAGTATTGATGATAGATTTAATTATTATAATGATACTAATAACGAAAATAATAACAACAGTAACAACAATGATGGTAATAATAATGATGACAATGAAATTGATAAGGATAATTATGATATTAATGATAATTATAAGAATTATGATAATGATAGTAGTAATAATAATAATAGTATTAAAAGTAAGGATACTAACAATTATAATAACAGTTATCATAATGAAGATAATGATAATAACAATGACAATAATAATAGTAGTGGTAGTAGTGGTAATAGTAGTAATGATCATGATAATTATAATTATAATAATGATAATAATATATGTAACAATAATAATAATAATAATTATTATTATTATTATTA
>NW_028234408.1:45023350-45025850 GCF_977035675.1 Penaeus japonicus
ATAATAACAATAGCAATAATGATTTTAATAATAGTAGTAATAATAATAATAATAATAATAATAATAATAATAACAAAAACAATAAAAAAAACAGAAAAAGAAAAAGACAATACCAACGAAAGTAATGATAACACAACAAAGCAATAAAAGCAATCGGAAAGCAGAGGGGAGACTCACGCACACCGGACCACGTAAGAGCAGCCAAGGAGAGCGATTCATCAGCCATGAGATTAGTCTCGGCGCCTACGAGCCAAGAACGAGCGAAGACAAGGGGCTACATAGCTACCTCGCCCCCTCCGGTAGCCCCCGCGATTACTATTCAACCAATTACTCGGGAAATCCTCTTATTTATCACCCGGGCGGCTAGGACTATCGCGTTCTTCGTCATCCCCCCTTCTCCCTCCTCCCTTCTTCCCTCCTCCCTCCTTCCTCCCTCCCTCCGCCTCTATCCCTTCTTCAGATACGTATCGCTTTTCCCCTCTTATCCCCTTTTTTACCTCCTGTTTTTCCTCCTTCTCTTTCCCTTTTCAAATCGCTCTCCTCCCTATCCTTCTCCCCTTCATACATCCCTTCTCCTCCATTTCTCCCCTACCCCCATCTTCCTCCATTTCGTCCCCTCCTTTCCTGCTCCCCTTTCCCTCCCCTTCCCCTCTCCCCTCTCCTCGCCTTCACCCCCCCCTCCCTTCCTCTCCTTTCCTCCATTCCTTCAAATACCCATTCCCCTCCCCTTTCCCCTTTTTCACTTCCTCCCTTTTGCCTTCCTCTTCCCCCTCCGTTCCCTACTCTCCTCCTCCTCCTCCTTCCTCCTCTGTTTCCCCCCTCTCCTCCTCCTCCCCCCCCCTTTTTTCCCCTCCTCTCCCCTCATAAGTGACATGGATGAGGTTTAAAATCCCCTCGTTGTCGGTGTGCTTGTCCCTCCCCCCTCACCCCCCACCCCCACCCTCCCCACACACACCCCTATCCCCCTCCTTCTCTGCCCTCGACGCTGTGTCTCGTGCCTACGGTTTCCCCTCGCCTCCGGTTGTCTTGATTATAAGCACCCGTTCCCCTCATATGTCTTGATTATGAGCAGACCTCCCCTCTTGTGTTGTCCTTACTGCGTCCAGGCTCTCTTGCTCCTTACCGGGTCTTTTGCATATTTTCTCGTTCGTTGTTCCGGTGTCCTCAGGCATTTTTTTTTTTTTTTTTTTTTTTTTGAGAAGGGGTTGGGGTGATATTTGCAGGGTTTTTTTTATCGTTCTTTCGTTTTAACATGCTGTTATATGTGCAAAGATTTATTCGTTATATTTGTTTGATCTTTCTTTTTAACATTAATGCAGAGATCGATACACTACACCATACATACACACACACACACACACACACACAAAGCAAAGCGAAGAAGAAAGACACACACATCCATACACACACATGAAGGAGGACAAGACAGAACATGACAAAACACATGTCTCCTTACCATCATCATAGGCATCTTTCACAAGCTCTCGTTCCATATCTTTTATCACACTCTTTCCTTAGTCTTCATTATCACCAACCCTTCCCCTCTTATCTTCATCCCGGTGTTTGTTTACACTCGCTGTCCACAACCTCTTTTTTTCTCGTTTTACCGGGTGTCCGTTTGGGTATGTGTGTGTTTATGTGACGGTGGGCCCGGGGGGGGGGGGGGGTGTGTGTGTGCGTGTGTGTGTCTGATGGTGTGTACTTCTGTGATTGATTGTTTAACTGCATGTGTGCTTGTACATTTACGTGTGCGTATGTGTATGGGTGTGCGTTTTTGTTTGTCTGTCTATCTGTTTAGGTGTGTTTGTCTGTTTGTTTATGTGTGTGTGAGTATTTCATTCTTTCTTTTCGTCAACCATATGAACAAACAACCTCTTAACAGCCACACTGATCGCCAAAATGCAGCTCGACTACCTCTGCACCTTCCCTTTCCCCCTTCCTTCAGAAATTACTGTCTGGCGAAACGGAATCGCCAGCTACCGAAAACCAGTCACAAATCTTGAAAACCAGTCAGTAACCGACAAAGAACAGTCATTGACAGCTAAGAACCAGTCACCTACCACCGAAAACCAGAAGACCAGTCCCCAATTGACGAAAACCCGACAGTAATCGTACCAACAACCACACAACCACTTCCGTGTAACAGTATTTCACATATTCCTCATAAAGCATCACTCATTCCCAAAAGCACTACTTATAACCCCCCCTTAATACACTCATAACACCTCCCCCCTCCCTCCCCCATGTCCCCTTCCTCCCCTCAACCCCTTAGACGCTGGGCGTATGAGCCAGAAATGCGTGACCTTTGACCTTTCCTCTGAGCCGTAACGATTTTCCTTCTAACTTTGCCTAATGTGTGCGGATACTTGCGTGTTCTGCTTCTCTCCCCCCTCCCTTTTCCCTGGTCAGGTCATATTTTTTTTTCCTCTGTTTTATTCTATTTCTTCTCTCTCTTCTTCTCCGTCTCCGGATTGTCTTCAACAGCCCAGTCTGACTCCCG
>NW_028234408.1:45030850-45033350 GCF_977035675.1 Penaeus japonicus
GGGAAGGAGAGAGGGAGGGTAGGTTGAAGGGAGGGAGGGGAAGGGAGGGAGGGTGGGTAGAAGGGAGGGAAGGGAAGGGGGGAGGGAGGGAAGGTGGGAAAGTGACGGAGGGTAGGAGGGTAGGGGGAAGAAGGAGAAGTAGAGAGAGAGAGAGAAAGAGAAAGAGAGAGAGAGAGAGAGAGAGAGAGAGAGAGAGAGAGAGAGAGAGAGAGAGAGAGAGAGAGAGAGAGAGAAGAGTTCTTTCTCTCCTACTTCTCCTCATTATTCTTCTTTTCCGAACTGAGAGACACTCTATGGCAGCTTTGTGTACACGATACACTTCACCTTTCTTATTCTTGATCAAAGGAATTCAAAGGTATATTCAGAGATCCCCCACCCCCTCCCCCACCCCCTCCCCCACCCCCACCCCCTCTCCCACCCCCAGCCCTGCCCCTACTCCTTCTACACACACACACACACACACACACACGCATACACACACAAACACACACACACACACACACACACACACACACACACACACACACACACACACACACACACACACACACACACACACACACAAACACACACACACACACACGCACACGAAGACGAACGTCACACGTTATGAATTCAAGATGTTCAAAGCTGTTCAAAATTGATGAGTTCGTTTTTTTTTCTTTCTTTCTTTCTTTCTTCTTTCTACCTAGAGCTAGATTGGGGGGGAGAAGGGGGGAGATTAGAATGGGGGAGGGAGGGGGTTATTGAGGGTAGGGTGGAGGAAGAAGGGGTTAAGGGTATGAGGAAGAGGAAGAGGAGGGGGTAGGGGTAGGGCTAGGGGTATTGACATGAGGTAGGAGATGAGGGGGGGGGGTGAAGGGTAGAGGAAGGAGGGATATAGATATAAGAGGTAGAGAGGGGGGGGGGTAGGGGTATAGATATGAGGTACAGGATGGGGGAAGGAAAGGATGGGAGGAAGAGGAGGAGGAGGAGGAGGGGAGGGGATGAAGGATGGAGGAAGGATTGGTTATGGGTATGAGGAAGAGGGGTAGAAGATAGGGGAAGGAGAGGAAGGGAGAAGAATGAGGTGAGAGGATGAAATGTGGAGGAAAGAGGGGTATAAACATAAGGAAGAGGAAGAGGGGGGGGAGGTCAAGGTATAAACATGAGGTAGAAGATGGGGGGAGGGAGGGGAGGAAGGGTGGAGGATGGAGGGTTATGAGTACGGAGTAGAGTAAAAGAGGGGAATAGGGGTAAAAATATGAGGTAAAGAAAGAGGGGAGACGGAATGAAGAGTAGAGGTAGGAGAGGTATGGGTATGCTAGCTAAGTGAGGGGAGTTAGTTAGCAGTAGTAGGAATACATAGCAACTGATATCTCCATGGGTCCAAGAATCCCATACATACCTACCCCTCAGTATAATCTTAATACTTAATGAGGAACTCGGAAACTGTAAGAGGATTCACCTCGGCTGCGGACTCTCATATTTCTCGACAAGGGGAGAAATAACATTACCGAGTGTTTAGAGTGAGGGCACACGGTGAATACTCTTACTTTAGGTCAGGGCGGAAGGGGAATTCAGGTCGTAAACACTTATCACAGCAGAGGCACAATCTAGGGTACCGTTTCCAGGTAGATAGGCTGTTGGAAGACGCAGGTAGAATACGGATCTTCATTTAAGTTATACGCAGCTTAAATGGAAGTTATATGAACCCCTTAGGAGCGCTGTTTATAAGTATTTCAATACGGTAAGGTGTAGCTTCAATTTACGTGTACTTATTGTGCAATAGCAACGTTGAGACGTCTCCACAAGAATCTTTGATATGGAATGAAAGAGATAAAAATAGAATGTAAGAGAAAGTGAAAATATATATCCATCATGAAAACACGTAATGATGCTATACATACTGTAGTATTTATAAATAGAAAATAAGTGCCAGGGACATCCTTCCGTTGAAACACGCCAAATAATAAAGATTTAGAACGCCACTACACGAGGAAAGCTGCTGAAGTATAGCTAATACACAGACACTTGGCCTCGCGTGATCACAAGAGCCTTTAACACGTCGAAAACCGGCGGGCAGAGAGCCTTATTCGTGAGGGTAGTTGCAAAGGATAATTTAACTTCGGTTCAGGCATGTAAGGGCCATTTTTCCTTGACAACAAGTGGTTGAAAGGTCAGTGATTCTTTTTCCTCGCTCCAAGGGCGTAAATTAATGCAATAACACTACTGCCTGAGAGCAAGAAAAACAATGACTCTAGTTAAGTTGCAATAATTTGCATCGGAACATTTATTAGTAGTGACGGAATAGAAATGAGTAGCATGAATCTCTATTTCTCTCTATAGTCTATCCCTGCATGACGCCACAGAAATGCATGATTTCATTTTATCATCATGAGTATCAGCTGTGCCGTGATTATCTCATATCCTTATTCACTTAAGCATTAATTAATTCATGTCATGTTTAATACCTTTTCTCTTTCTCTATACAATCAATTAATTTACACAACAGTGAGTT
>NW_028234408.1:45045850-45048350 GCF_977035675.1 Penaeus japonicus
TATTGATCAAAATTTCAAGAATAGTAGTATTGGTAGTCGTAGCGACAGCCATGAAATAGTAATAGTAATAACACCACCAATAACATTAGTCGTAGTACCAGTGAGAGTAGCAATTAAGAACAACAAACATGGGCGAAGGTCATTGTAATATTCTTTGAAGAACAAAAACAAATCTCTAAATAGCAAGAGAAACTTCCCCGAGAGAAAGAGAGACAGCCTTGGCGCCAGGTGGAGCCAAGGCACGTCACGTCACTTCAACATGTCACAACAAATAATCTCGTGGAGGTGTTTGCACGCAAGGTTTCCCTGCCCAATATGAGCCCGGCGCGGCCACACAAAGGAGACAAACCTGAGATGCTGTGTTTACTCCAGATCTCATCACAACGGCATCAATAATAGGTGAGTTAGGTCCCTCTGCCTTTCAAGTGCGTGGGGCCCCAGGGTGATGCGAACACTTGTGCGTGCCACTTGCTTGTGTTATTAATGTGTATGTAGGTACTTGCTTGTAGTAAGTGTGTATGATTGTATGTAATCACTTGCATCGAATATGCTTGTTGGCTTCTACCCATAATGGCGAAATTTTCAAACACAAAAAACTGCATAAAAATCACAGGATAATATTTCTCTTACTCGGAGGAAATAACTTTTGACTTGATGTATTACAGATCCACGAAACTTCTTGGAAAATGTATTCGAGCGCATTTGGAAATGCCGGGAACGAATACACATGTGATTTCTGGCATGAATAAAGTATTACTCGTCTGCAATGATAAGTCCCTTTATTGACAACTAATGCATATCCCTGACAACTCGTGCATATACTTGTCCACGTGTCATTCAAATCACGTAAATAATAAAATAATCCTTTAACTCAAATAATGTGATATTTAGACAACGATCAGAAGTATGGGCTAAAGTTACACTCAAAAACAAATACCTGAATTCGTATATAAACAAATCATTTGGGATTCGAGATCCCACACGGAACCAACACGAAATATTGCAGACTATCTCATACTGCAGATGCAATAAAGAAGGTAATGATTTAGAGGACGAGATCTGTCTGAAAGAGTGCACCAGCCATTTGGGGTTAATTCAGCTCTGGAGAAGACACGTATTCATGATTGTAGACATCATGATAGCAACTACGACTTCCACTATAAACTATGCCTTTTTTTTCTTTCTTTCTTTCTTTCTTTCTTTCTTTTAGAACGATGATCTCAAGAGTACCATAATAATGAAAGCAGACTCCACCAAATCGAAAGGGGTTGTTTAAAGGGAATCACACACATACCACCACAGGGGAAAAGAACCACATCACGGAGGCATCACAAAAGACATGTACCCCCGTAGTCAGGGCATCCAGGGCATCCAGGGCATCCAGACACAAGCACCATTATACAAGGGAGATGGAATCGTGAAGGGACTAAGCAGGACAGTGAATTCCTGTGCCTATGGAAAGACTGGCAGAGCAAGGCTACATAATGCCGGCTTTGTGTGTGTGTTTGACTGAGTCATGTTGTGCAATGGAGGGCCTTTCATCCTTCCGTTGCAACTGCCATGGTTGCTTGATCACTTAGCTTTGTGTGCCTTGGCGACAGAAAGTTGGATGGATAGATGGGAGAATTGCAATTTGGAGAAAGGAATGCTGGCGACAAGGATTATGATTATAATAATAACGATGATGGTTATGATTATGATAATAATAATGGTAATAATGATTGTGATGATAATAGTGGTGACAAGAATAATAACGATAATGATAATGATAATGATAATAATAATGATAAAAATTATAATGGTGATAATACTTATAATCATAACAGCAAAATGATAATGATAATAACAATAATAATTATAATGGTAATAAGAATATCAATAGTAACAATAATAACAAAAATATTAACAATAATAACACTAATGATAAGAACAGTAACACCAATAGCAATTATAATGATAACACTGATAATAATTATATCAATGATAACAATAACAACAATGATTATAATAATGCAATAACAAAAAATGCAATTATAGATAATGACGATAATAATAATGATAATAATACCGATAATAGCAACAGTAATGGTAATAAAAATAATAACAATAGCAATAATTACAATGATAACATAATAATGATACTGATAATCTAACATTATAATATAAAAAAACAATAGGGATAAAGAGAATGAATTTTATTGTAATTAAATGTAATGCTCATTATCCTCATTATTTTTTCTATTAATTTCATTATCATCATTCTTGTTCTCTCTCTCTCTCTCTCTCTCTCTCTCTCTCTCTCTCTCTCTCTCTCTCTCTCACACACATACACACACTTTCTCTCTCCATATATATATATTTCTTTCTCTCTTTCTCTTTCTCTTTCTCTTACTCTTTCTCTCTCACTCTCTCTCTCTCTCTCACTCTATCTTCCTCTCTCTTTGTCTTTCTCTCACTTTCTCCTTCTTTCTCATTTTCATTCTCTCTCAGTCTTATTCTC
>NW_028234408.1:45060850-45063350 GCF_977035675.1 Penaeus japonicus
ATCTCTTTATGTTTTTTTCTTTCTTTCTTTCTTTCTTTCTTTCTTTTTTTGCTCTTTTTTTTTTTTTTTTTTTTTTTTTTAATCACTGGTATCATTAGTAATGGTATTATTAGCAACAGCAGAACCGGTATTTGCAAGTACACCTCATAATTATTACACAAATGAGTAATCAGATATTGAACTACTACTGTTAAAATGATAATTGTAATAGAACTGTCGTCACTACCCTAAGTATTTTGGATATTGTAATAATCGGATAAACGGTAGAAGTTACAAGAAAATGACAGGGTATACAGTATATATACATGTGTGTGTGTGTGTGTGTGTGTGTGTGTGTGTGTGTGTGTGTGTGTGTGTGTGTGTGTGTGTGTGTGTGTGTGTGTGTGTGTGTGTGTGTGTGTGTGTGTGTGTGTGTGTGTGTGTGTGTGTGTGTGTGTGTGTGTGTGTGTGTGTGTGTGTGTGTGTGTGTGTGTATGTTTATGTATATATATATATATATATATATATATATATATATATATATATATATATATATATATATATACATATATATATATATATATATATATATATATACATATATATATGTATGTATGTATATATATATGAACCTCTCTATAACTCTATCTCATTCTCTCTCTTTCTCTATATCTCTATCTATCTATCTAACTGTCTATCTATCTATCTATCTATCTATTTATCTATCTACCTATTCATATATCTATCTCTCAGATAGAGAAAGAGAGACGAATAGACATAGCGAACAGAAATATGGAGACTAGAAGACATAGAGCGAAAGGGAGACAGACAGAAAGAGAGAGATGGAGGAGAAGGGAAAAAGAAATAGAATGTTTTGATACCAAAAGAAACGCGAGAGAAAAACTTTGTTATACAATAATCCATACACACAAATGTACAGAAGATAGAGGGAAGAATATTTCATAAACGAACAGCAGAGATGGATATTTAGATAAATAAAAAATAAAGTACATATCAAACAAGAGAAAGAATAGGTAGGAGAGAAAGAGAAGAAGACAGAAAACAAGAGCAAGAGAGCGAAAGAGGCACACAAACAAACAAACAAGAGAGAAAACGTGCCTGGACAAGTGAATGTATTTGTGTTTCGTGTATATATGTATATACCAGTATTTACGCACCAGTTCGTGCGCTTGTGTGTTTTCACTTTTTTTTTATTTTTTTGCTCCTTCATATTTTTAGCGCATTCTGGAGCTCGCGTGAGTCTGTTCCTGCGTTTGAAACGGAAGCTCTCTGTCTGAACTGCAGGAATGTGCTTTAGTGTGTGCATGTGTAACTAAGGCTATGTGTGCATAATTGTACGCATATGTTTTAGTGTGACTGCTTGGCAGCCTTGTCTACAGGGGGCGCGCTGTGTGCCAGGGTTTCCGTATGGCATTTAAAATAAGCAGGAGCTTTGATCTCGGTATCAACGCTATCTACTCGTCTGCTCATTTTATAGTCCGATCGATCATGGATGAATTCGCCTCCACCATTTACTTGGTGCTCGCTTGGTCTTTCCCTCTAGGAGCTCGAGGAGTGAAAGGAGAAAATGTAATATGCTTACGTGAGGAGTGTCTCGCGATCGTAAAAAAAAAAAAAAAAAAAAAAACATAATCGCCCAGTTTAGATTCCGTCTGGGTGTGTTGTGATAATGATCAAAGGGGGGGAAGGGAGGAGGGAGTGGGGGGAGGGAGTGGGAGGGAGGGAGGGATTCGTATAAAGGATATTAACGTCAGGTTCTTTGATATTAATCTTTCTTGAGAGGGAGAATCGGCGATCAAATTCGTTACAGAATCAACCTTTCCGTTCCGTCCCGTTTTTTAAATTATTCCACCATTTTCCTAAGGTTATTCTTGGGATTGCCTTTGGGTTTCCATTCTATATAATTGATCCTAAAGATTTAACACACCTGTAACTGCCACTCGACAGAACTAGACTTCTCATCTCACTTCTCCTTAAGATTCCCCTCGAAACTCCCACCTGATTTCAACCCCAAAATCTAAGATATAACGCGTCTTACTTATCATAAACCTCAAAAAAAAAAACAATAAAAAAATTAAAAAATAAAAAAAACTCACGAACCCCACTCGCTTCAAGAAAACCTCAAGATTCAGCTCGAACAAAACCCTCCCCTGATTTTTTTGATTTTTTTTAATTCTATTTAATCTTTTTTTTTCTACTTTTCGTCATCTTACTCTCCCTTTAATTTTCTTCTATTCGTGATATTTTCTTAATTCTATTCTAATTCATTTCTTTATCATAGCACTTCGCCCTTAGTTTAGGCTTCGATATATATATATATATCTATATATATATATATATATATATATATATATATATATATATATATATATATATATATATAACTCGAAGCCGCGCCGTTTCGACTACCATCCCGAAGCACTTCAGTCTCATTATCCGAAGCCAAAACCAGCCAAGATAACATCTCGCTAACCCCCCAACCACCCCTCTGGGTAACCCT
>NW_028234408.1:45075850-45080850 GCF_977035675.1 Penaeus japonicus
TTAGTGCATAAAGTCATTCCAGGTTGAATAAATTGACTGAAGTATATAACACATGAAGTTTTTTTGAGCTACTCCTGAATATTGATTAGTATTTGTTATATAATGATATTAACAATGATGATAATAATAATAACGACGACGACGACGATGATGATGATGATGATGATGATGATAATAATGATGATGATGATGATGATGATGATGATGATGATGATGATGATGATGATGATGATGATGATGATGAAGACGACGATGATGATGATGATGATGATGATGATGATGATGATGATGAAGACGACGATGATGATGATGATGATGATGATGATGATGATGAAGACGACGATGATGATGATGATGAAGAAGAAGATTGCACAGTGTCTCAAAAGGACATCCGTTTATTGCAAGCACACTTAGCTGTCAAAACTCGCCGGACTTATATACCTTTGCGTGTGTTTATTCCTCTCAGGCATAGGGTTAGAAGGTCACCAAAGGTCAAAGTTGCAATTGTCTATACATTTCACAGAGACCAGGCCCTGTACCCTACCTTGCCCACGGTACACCCCCCCCCCCCACGTCGTTGCTGGGGTTAAAAGGGGTCAAGAGGTCAAGGGTAGAGTGAGGAGGTCACGCGACAGAGGTCAGGGCAATAGTTTGTTAGTGTTTGTGCGTGTCGTGGCAGGGTGCGGTGACTCTGACCAAGGAAAGTGTTTTTACGTTGTGTTTATGTCAGTGTAAGCAGAGGTCTTATTTTTCTAGACCACGCTAACATTCGTATATATATATATATATATATATATTATATATATATATATATATATATATATATATATATATATATATATATATATATATATATATATATATATATATATATATATTATATATATATGTATATATATATATATATTATATATATATATATATATATATTTTTTTTTTTTTTTTTTTTTTTTTTTTTTTTTTTTTTTTACTGATTTATGCATTAACTTAATCGCGATCATCGCCTCTCGTAGAGGTTGCCTACAATTATGATGGTTGCAGTGGTATTCATCGGCAAAACTCTCCGGTTGTTATAGTAACTACCATATTCTTGTTTGTTTTGTTTTTCTCTCTTCCTTTTTGACCTAATGTTTGCTCTTGCATACTAAAAGCAGAGTGATTTATTATTATAAAATATATCTACTACTTTTCACCTAAAATAAATAATACTTCTACCGATCATCTGCTGGTGTTACCTCGTTGCTGTTGTTGCTAACTGTATTTTTGCAACTTTTCTTCATTATGACTGGGGCAATTAATACCATCGTCATCCTTGGTTTTATTGTTATGATTATTGTGAATATCTTGAAATGTTGCAAACATCATCTTATATTTCAAATCATTGACGGATTTCATGTTTGCATGCACTGTCCAGCATGGATTTATTTTATCTATTTATTAAAATTATTATTATTATTCATTTATATATCTTTATTTATATTATTTTATTTATTATTTCTTTTTATTTATCTTATTTTATTCATTATTTCTTTTTATGTATTTATTTATTTTTATTTATTTATTTATTAATTTATTTTATTTTTATTTTATTATTTTTTATTTTTTCCAACACTCCCTTGCCGATTTACACACATCCGTCTCGACCACACGGAAGTCGCCGCGATGGTTCTAGATCTGGATCCGGAAGCGCAACACTTGCATGCAACCAACCAACTGTGCAAGCCAGCGCGTGTGCATGAACCAACAAATCAGCAATAACGGTTACTGCATCTACGCAGGAAGGGACTCCAACTGGGGGCCATTTCGCTAGTGGTTGCTTACGCTGAGGCATGGGGGCCGCGAGGGAGAGGGGGGGGGGAGGAGGGGGAGAGAGGAGGGGGAGGGGGAGAGGGAGGGAGGGAGAGGGAGGGGAGGGGGAGGGGGAGAGGGAGAAGAGGGGGGGGAGAGGGAGGGGGGAGGGAGGGGGAGAGGGAGAGAGAGGGGGAGGGGAGAGGGAGGGAGAGGGAGAGGGGTAGGGAGGGAGGGAGGTGGAGGGGAAGAGGGAGGGGGAGAGTAAAAAGGTGTAGGAGCGGGAAAGAGGGGAAAAAAGTGTTTGAGTGGGTGGGGGAGGAGAAAAAAAGTGTTGGAGCGGGGTAGAGGAAAAAAAAGTGTTGAACCGGTTGGGGGAGGAGAAAAAAAGAGCGGGTGGGGGAGGAGAAAAAACTGTTGTAGCGAGTGGGGAAGGGGGAAAAAGTGTTGGAGCGATAAGAGAAGAAAAGTGTTGGAACAGGAAAGAGAGGAAATAAGCGTTGGACCGGGGGAGAGGGAAAGAAGGGGGTGGGGGAGGGGGAAAGTAAGTGTTACAGGATTGACGGGGGGGAGGGGGAGGGGAGGGGCTGGGAAAGGAATTCCTTCGTTATATATTTTTGTTGTTGTTACACATGGGGAACTACTTTATAATTGTTAGTAGGTTTTTTTTTCTCTCTTGTTTTCTCTAAAGAATTGTATATTGTTTAAATATGTTTATGTTAATATTCTCCGTTTTCTTTCTTATTAGGGGTAACTTCTTTAACAACCGATATTTTGTCTTATATAATAGTTACTTATCTATCCAACTCGACTGATGTTTATATAAGGAAATTCTTATTTATAATTCAGACAAAGAAACCAATTACTAAAGTATACATAGCGTGTCCTATCATTCAAGATTCCATTTCATAATTCGTATTTATCATCCTTATTTATTTACCTCTTAGGGAACGAATATATGTTGCGAAAGTTTCCATCATCCATGTCTGTTCGGGTTATGCAACACACATCACGTGACACGCTAAGAGCCAGCCTCCTGTGCCAACTGTCTTGCCCCTTGCACTGCATCGGGAATATTAAAAAAAAAAAAAAAAAAAAAAAAAAAAAAATGTTTACCACTCCCTTCTAGCATTTTTGAAAAAGATTACAACGCAGCAACGCCCATTTTTTAAGGCCTGTTTTGTTTTCTTTAGAATAAACTATCGGCTTTTTCAAATCGCAAATTGCGCCATGCCGCCCATTTTAAAGACCCATAGTCCCACAAAATATGTTTTTGATGCTTGCACGCTACTAATGCTTCAAATAAACAGTTATAAGTTGTTGCTACGTAAAGGCAAGCATATAATTCTAACGTATTATTAGAGATGAATAAATACATAAACAGCAAACATAGCGCCAAGCATCTTAGATTTTCAACGTCTACGAATATATTATAGGAACCACTGGACACGCCGCACAATAGGATTTTGTTATGTAATTGTTCTATTTGTTATGTAATTGTTCTATTTGTTATGCAATTGTTTTAGTTGCTGTGTAATTGTTCTATAATTGTGTATATGAACGTTTAACCAGTATATCTAAATTGGTAGAGGATTCTAATAATTCAAATAAAATAAAGCAAAACAACCGCGTTGAACTCCTTGACAAAAACAAACAAACAAAACTACAATAACAATAACACTTCCCCAAACATGAGTTTGTTTTTTCTAAATATATACGTATATATAGATATGTGTATATATATATATATATATATATATATATATATATATATATATTGTAGCTTTCTGTATGTAGCACAGATGAATTATTCAAAACTTATGGAAATTAAATAGTGCAGACGGTGTAAAAGAGAGTCAGAAAATGAAAGCATTACAGGGTAGACTAACCAGATTCAAAAGTTTTCCTCTGAACACCTCCCTTGATTCAGAATCCCTGGTCTAATAGTTTACATGATAATATGCTATAAGTGTGTGACCTACATATTTTTTTCCAATTATGTTTATCAAAGCATTTTATTATAAATATCAACGGTAGATAACGATGCATCATAATGCCCTTGACGTCAATGTAACCCGAAAATAGTTAAACAAAGGTAGAGCTTTGCAGTTTAGTATAATTTGGGATAATTCGCCCTCTGTCTTTGATCCTAATAAACGACTGCCAATAATTCCCTGTTATATACCGGTTGAGTGTGTTTAATGGTTTTGATAGCATTGAGTGGTTGAATGGTTTAGTTGCGGATGCAATAGACTTTATTGATAGTGAATAATTTGCCACACGTGGCGGATATCCCCTCACCTGTTTTCGCCCTGTTATTTGTATTTTATTTCATTCAGTTATTCATATGGCTAAAGGGTTCTAAATTTGTGTAGTCCTCTGTGAATGACTGGTCGATTAGATTCGTTGCATGAATATTTAATCTATTTGGGTTACCTAATGTATATGTATGGCGACAACTACTTGTAAACAAAAGAAAGGTAAAGCAATTAATACATTAATACTTTCAAAGCACAAATTCATTCTAATGCATGTGGACAAATTATATAAATGATAAGAAATAATTTCACGTACATCTGACGGAGATTAAATCGATTCGCATTTCCTGTGCTGTGAAGTTATTCATTCATTCATACCCTTTTTCTACATTTGTACTGATGCAGCAAAATAAATCTTTGAGAATTAGAAACGGAAGGTTTTGTTCAGAACACAAAAGGCCATTTGTGTTGTAAATTGTAATAACAACGGTAATTCAATGTTTGCTCTTCCTTTTCCTATTTGTGTAAGATGAATTAAAACTCTTTTTTTCTTTTTTCCATAGAAATAGATATTCTTTAAATGCGTATTTATGTTAAATGTATGTTACTCTATATAATTACCTTCCCTGACCCGTACTCGAACCTCGGCCGCCCTCAGGTACAAAGTCCAAGAGTGTTATCACTGCATTATTCTATCTTATATGTCTTACTTTATGCAACCATAGTTCCCGAATATCTTTGCATTACCATTATCAATCACTCTTACAAACGTTGTTGCTATACTTATCATATGTTTTAGTGTTGAATTCATTTACCTTTACTTGCAATTGCAGATTTGATGTATCATTACCACATGAATCCTTCACATTCACACCCATTAATTAGCAAAAACATATTTCTAAATCCGTATTTTGTTTGTTCCCAAATGGAAAAATGATAGTTCACCACATTACA
>NW_028234408.1:45088350-45090850 GCF_977035675.1 Penaeus japonicus
TGTGTGTGTGGTGTGTGTGTGTGTGTGTTGTGTGTGTATACTGTGTATATACATATATATACATATATATATATATATATATATATATATATATATATATATATATATATATATATATATATATATTTATATATATATATATATATATATATATATATATATATATATATATATATATACATGTATATATATATATATATATATATATATATATATATATATATATATATATATGTATATATATATAAATACATAAGTCCTGGGTAAGACCTTAAACTGCAACCGGGTAAGGAACTCAGGCTTGGGAAAGCCAGAGTTTTGGGGAGTGTACAGTCACCCCTTAACCTTACTTGCTCTCAGGTCCAACCCTGCCCAGGTTGGTAGTACTTGCTAGGGCCCCGTACAAGGGTCACGGTGAAACCATTGGCAGCAGAATGGTGGATGGTGTCAGGAAGCTTTCTATGGTACAACCATTTTTCTCTGGTTCCTGTCATCACGCATGTCCGGCGCCCAACAGTGCAACTGTTATCAGCGGCGGAGATGCCTCCTCCAAGTTAGCTGGAGACTGCGAGCTAAGAAAGGAAACTTGGGACCCCTACTTAGTTCTTTTCTTCGTAAGAAGACGTCCCGGTCTACCCTTCTAAGGCGTGATCTTATCACCCGGGGGGCCACGGCGGGTCGTACTCGACCCATCCGTCTATGATGATGATATAAATAAAACACTATACAAAATAGTAATACCGAGTCCTACATCAAAACACATACCATTCCCACCCACAACCAATCCCTTCAAAATTACTCTCCTTAATTCCAGACCAGAAAATACACTAAACCAAATACCGAAGCATACACCCCTAATATATCCCTACATAACACAACACATAATAGTTAACACCTCTCTCAATACGCCCATTACCGAAGGCCAGACACCCTTAACGTGGGATTACCTGCGAAAGAGTTACATGGGCGCAAAGTGAGATAAATACAGACTAATTGCAATTCTGATTAAAAGTCGTGGAATGTGTCCCTAAAATTGGTCTGTGAATACAGTTATGGCTAGACATATATATATTGGTCTTACGGTACACCTATTAATTATTCATTTATGAATGTATAAATGAATTACTAATTAGACATTATTATTATCATAAGTTGTAGTTTTTATCATTATCAATGTTTATAGCAGTATCATTATCACTATTGTTGTTATCATTATTATCATTATTATTATCATTATTATAATTACTATAATCATAACTATTGTCAGTATTATCATCATTATCATAATTATTATGATTACCATTATCATCATTATTATTATCATCATTAGTATCATGATTATTATCATTATCATTATTATCATCATCATTATCACTAGTATCATAATCATTGTTATCCTTACATTGCTACCATTATTATTATCATTAGTATTATTATTATTACCATTATCCTTATTACTATTAATTTCATCACTATTATTATTATCTTATTATCATTATTGTTATCATCATTGTTGTTATCATCATTATTATTATCTTATTATCATTATTGTTATCATCATTGTTGTTATCATCATTATTATTATCAATATAACTGTTATCATTACCATTACCATTATCATTATTATCATTATAATAACTATTAGTAATAGTAATTATATCATTGATATTCTCAGTAATGTCACCATCATGATAATCATTATCATTATTATAATTATCATCATTGTTATCAATGTAATAATAATCATCATTATCAACATCATGATTAATTGATGATAATGATAGTGATAAGGTTACCTACCATGGTTGTAATAATAACAATAGCTATAATAATTATCATAATAAAGATGATGATAGTAATGCTAATAACGAAATAAAACAATGACAATTATGATAATAATAATAATAATAATAACGATAATGATATTGATATTAATAATGATAATAATAATAATAATGATAATAAAAATAATAATAATGATAATAATAATGATAATAATAATAATAATAATAATAATAATAATAATAATAAAATAATAATGATAATGATATTAATTATTATAATAATAATAATGATAATAATGATAATAATAATAATGATAATAATAATAATAATAATAATAATAATAATAATGATAATAATAATAATAATAATAATAATAAAAATAATAATAATAATAAAAATAATAATAATAATAATAATAAAATAATAATGATAATGATAATAATAATAATAATAATGATAATAATAATAATAATAATAATAATGATAACAATAATAATGATAATAATAATAATAATAATGATAATAATAATAATAACTATAATGACAACAACAACAAAAAATGATGATAATGATAATAATAGTAATGATGATGATAAGGATAATAATAGTAACAATGATAATTACAATAGTAATGTTAAAGATAATAATTATAATGATAACAATAATGATAACAAGCATAATGATAATGAATATTATCATTTTCGTTGCTATTTTT
>NW_028234408.1:45100850-45103350 GCF_977035675.1 Penaeus japonicus
ATTTAAACCATTTACAGCGTACAAAGCACATTATGCAGTGTTCACCTGTGCATACTTAATTGAGGTATCTTCTTTACGAGGTGCACACAATGATCAGTCACAAAGCATTGAAACTTTAATAATACGGAATAAGAACAATAACCAAGGAAAACTAATTGTAAGGAATAAAACAGCATAGACAGTGAAATCTATTACTCTAACATGGTATCACATGACAGTCTGTTCCCAAAAACCTTTATACCTTTAAAATGCCTTTTTTTTCACACAAATTCATCCTTCTTTCTATTCAAGAGAGCTGTGCAATCACATTTTTTACGTGCTACATAAACTGCTATATTACTTATAGGGGTGCATTATTCTACATTCCTTCAATAATGGAAGAAGAAACATTCTGGTGAGTCTTACTGTTATAATTTTATGATTTTCCTTCACAAAGTTTTCACGACTCTGTGTGCTTGCACATGAAGCATAATACAAAATCATGTCAGAAAACATCTGAAAAATGAACACTCTGACCATTGAAAAAAATATATCTAATTTTACATCCCAAATATCAAATAATGTGGGACATTGTTTTTGGTCGAGAAAATAAAAAATAAAAATCAGTCTTTCCAAATAAGTATCAAAAGTAAGTATATATCTAGAGAGCTTATCAAATAGTCTAATACTATTTCATAAAATAGTATACAATTGAACAGGTATTAGTGTCAAATTATCATCTTAGAAACAAACAGTACGCCATACAAAATAAATCTAATTCAAGCCAGGCATTAAGTGAGGTTATTTCACAATATAATGACAATTTTTAAAAACCACAGAGATACAAACAGCAGGTGCTCTACACAGCATATATAGTCCACATAGTCAACCCATTGAATGCAATTATACATTATGCCTTGATCATCCTACCTTCCTTTAATTGATCATTTTTTGTTAACCTGCTACTTTGCTAATTTGCTGAAAAAAAAGAGTTTTCCTAAATAATAATAAATTCATAAATGCTTCGACTATTATTTCATTGCCTTAAATGCTTTCATCTTATAGCCTGAGAATAAATTATATTTCTCTTAACATTTATATATCATAATACTGACTATTCTAATAATTTGTTCCTGTTATCCCTCTTCAGTAAATAAAGTAAATATGTAAGTTATGTAGAGAGAGAGAGAGAGAGAGAGAGAGAGAGAGAGAGAGAGAGAGGAGAGAGGAGAGAGGAGAGAGGAGAGAGGAGAGAGGAGAGAGGGGAGGAGGAGAGGAGAGGAGAGAGAGGAGAAAGGAGAGAGGAGAGAGGAGAGAGGAGAGGAGGGAGAGAAGAGAGGAGAGAGGAGAGAGGAGAGGAGGGAGAGAGGAGAGGAGAGAGGAGAGGAGGGAGAGAAGAGAGGAGAGGAGGGAGAGAAGAGAGGAGAGAGGAGAGAGGAGAGAGGAGAGAGGAGAGAGGAGAGAGGAGAGAGGAGAGAGGAGAGAAGAGAGAGGAGAGAGGAGAGAGGAGAGAGAGAGAGAGAGAGAGAGAGAGAAAGTGTGTGAGTGTATTTGCTTGGTCATGTTCTATTATGTTCAACAAGAGTCTAATGTTCACAACTAATTAGACAGACCTAATGAAATTACTTAAAAAAAGATATGGCAGTAAAAGTGAAAAATTAAATCCATTCTGAAAACTCACACATCTTTGCTTTTCCCTACAAATATCAATTCCCTAAGATTATCACAATCCATAAAAATACCTCCCTGTCCCGATCTGTACCCTGTACAATATCTTTCACCTAAATACACGCTGCCTGGTCATAATCCAAAGACTGTGTCCTCCTATCACAAGAGATGAATGAAAAAAAACTTTTCAAAATCTAAAGATGATAATAGGACAATCCAAAACCAACTTTCCTTTAAGACATAATAGAAAGGATTTCTGTGAATATAATTAATTGCAATTCTAATGACACTATGGAGAACCTGGAGTTTATTCTTATCAATTCATAACCAGATGATACATACACTATGAATGCCATGTGGAATGTATATCATTACAATAATACAGTAAAAATGTATGTTATGACACAAAACTGTAGATAATGAAATGATATCCAAAATGAGGCTTCTAGCCCGCTTTGGTTAACTAACATCATTCTCTGTTCATTTAAGATTTTAAATGTTATTATATGATTTATAACAGCTTATTAGTCTTCACTCCAAGTTATGAATTTAGTGTATTTTCTACCAGTGAGACCACTTACACCATAAATATATTTCTTTAGATCTTATTCTTAATGCTGCACATTCAGATGTACCATCAATAAGACACATATATTCTTGATTTCTATTCCAGCATAAAATCTTGAGCATCTTAACTGGTACAAAGTTCTTGTAAAGTGAAAAAAAAACATCAGTATACTAACTTTCCAAAAATGCCGTATAACTTTGCTTCCTTAACCTTATCTTCTTATCATAAAAAATGTATTAATTCATTAACTTACCCAGACAATGCAAGATGATAATCAATTCCGGA
>NW_028234408.1:45110850-45123350 GCF_977035675.1 Penaeus japonicus
GTGTTGGGAAGAGGAAATTCATATCGAAGAAAACATGATCAGAAGAAACACGGAGACTGGTCCAGTAGAAAGACAATACAAATAATGAAGTAGGCAAATGAAATCAGCAGCCAACTAGACTTACAACATGTCTGCCAAGATGCACAGAACTGGAAGGTTTTGTGGTGGGAAAAAAAAAAATAGAAAACATATTGACTAATTCAGTAGAGTGTGTGCATGATACATTTGTAAGTATTACTCTGTGTGATTACAAAGTCAAAAATAAAATAAGGATTAAATACTTACTTAAAAGCTTTCTTGTGGAAGTGTTGAATAATCTCCTTTTTAAAAATGTCAGGAGGTGCTTGAATAACCTTAGCCATGGCTTGTATTAGCTTTAGCACCACCATTTCGTTGTACATTCGAGAGTTCTCCCGTCCCTGCTGGGTGCCTTTCTGTCGCTCGTAGCCGGCCTCATTGAAATAGGGTTCACTTACCAGGATCAACCCTAATATCATAACACGTAAGTTAGATGGGATGTCTAAATCTAGCATACTTATAACTACTGAAGAACTAAATTTGCAATCTAATTTAATAAATGGTTTTAAGTGATCTTTCAATAGGAATGCAAACATGTTCCTCTGTATTTTCAACTATACATGAAATTAGTAGTCGTTTTGTCTTTCTGCCCGTAACATGTAGCCATCTTACCCTGAATAGAGATGATGACCTGCAGAAGGTTACTCTGACTCGTCCACACCTCTGTGCCTTTCCCATTCCATGTACCCAGCAATGACACACAAACCTGCAATAGCATTCTTAGTTAGAACATTCATAATAAAAAAAATGTGATGGTTTCATGCTGAATAGTAAACCAAACAATGGAGGGATAAGCAAGAAAACACACAAGTATGCTGATGGCCTGTTCACTATATTGCCCTGGAAGCAATATAGAAAAGGCCTTTGCTTATTTGTGTGTTTTCATGCTTTTTCCCTTCATTGTTCTGTTACCAATATGATAAAAAATTTAAAAATACAAGGAGAAAATAATCACTACCTCTTTTTTCAAAACCTCATTTGGTTTACTGTAAACAATAACAACAAGAAGCTTCTAACTACTTATTAGAATCAATAAATGAAAAAAACAAAAATGGAAATTAATCATACCTTGCCATCTTCATAGAGGTTGGGATTTAGTTTGTCAGAGCAATATGTAACATAGTGACAGAGGGGAGGTGCACGAGGGTAGTCTGCTGACAGCTGGAAGTCAAAGAAGAAGAGGCCATCTTCGTAAGGCGTGCGCTCTGGTCCTCGGATCATAACAGAATAAAGATCCTGCAGTAAAGAAAGAGGAAAGAAGAGGAATGTTAAGGGCAAATATACAGCAATCATAATACAAGAATTATCTCTTGTACCCAATATTCAATAATATGATTATCATTTCTGCTTAATAATGAAATGTATTAGGAATTTTTAGTGAAGTAACAATGCATTTAGTTTATACTGACAAGCTTCACTACTATCTACAAGATCTTAAAGTTTCAAGAAAAAAGCCATTACTATGAAATTATCAAAGTTGATTTCACATACCATCAAAACAAATTAAAATATCACATTGGGCAATTAAATACTGAAAGAACAAACATAACAATTGGTTATCTTGTGCAAGAATTTGAAAAAAAAAATTTAAAAGAATCTCAAATATAATAATAAATAAAAGGGTAAGAAATGAATTATCGCAGTATTACCATTCGGTCTTCATAACCTCGGACCCAGATTCCAAGAGGAAGGGAGGTCTTCAACAGTTTCATTTCCTTGCGAACTGTCCGGTAGAAGTGAGGTGGGTCGGTCGGCTGGAACATTGTTAGCTTGAACTTGTGGCTGTCTGGGGCTGCTTCCAGTACTTCAAAGCCTATGATGATAAAAGCAAAGAGAAAATGCTATTGATTTGCGTAAGATATTTTCCTCTTATCTGAGTGTGAGAGTATTTTGTCTATAATTTAGAGTAAGTTTCTAGGACTATGTCTGGTCATCACAGAAATTAAGTTCTGCTGTAGAATTTAGCTGACAATTGCTGATCCTGGTTCTTGATATTGGGGCACGTTAATCTCAAAAGAATTGATAAACTGTGCACTTAACTTCACTTAAACATTAAAAATGGAATGCATTAAACTATAGTTGTTTATTAATAAAACATTTATGGCCATGGCAGTCATAAGACCTATGACAAAATTAGATACTTCTTTTAGAATACATAATCATAATTTCTAAAAACAAAAACAAAAAATAAAATCATAGTAATAATAACATATATATATTCATGGAGCATACAGCTACATAGATTCCCAAAGTAAGAAATGATATCAAATATATGTATCTAAATGTATTAATTACAATAATATAAAACATGTAACAGTAAAATAAAAAGTATAAATCTATCAAACATTATCTTTGCATGCATGAATATGGGTATTATTAATGTGCATGTGAGTGTATGTGTAAGTGTGTAGATGTGGATGTGGATATGTGTGTGTGTGTGTGTGGGGGGGGGGGGGTGGATGTGTGTGTGTTTGTGGATTTGAGTGTGTGTGTGTGGATTTGAGTGTGTGGATGTGTGTGTGTGTGAATTTGAGTGTGGATGTGTGTGTGTGTGTGTGGATTTGAGTGTGTGGATGTGTGTGAGTGTGAGTGTGAGTGTGTGGTGTGTGTGTGTGGTGTGTGTGTGTGGTGTGAGTGTGTGGTGTGAGTGTGTGGTGTGAATGTGAGTGTGTGGTGTGTGTGTGTGGTGTGAGTGTGTGGTGTGAGTGTGTGGATGTATATGTATGTATGTATGTATATAAGTATTGATAAATGTATAAATGCATGTACCTTTGTATCCATGAAAAATATTTAATTTGTTTAAGTACTGTTTTTTAATATTTTGCATGTATTAATTTATGTATGTTTCCATGTCTCTGTCTGTCTGTCTGTCTGTCTGTCTGTCTGTCTGTCTGTCTGTCTGTCTGTCTGTCTGTCTGTCTGTCTGTCTGTCTGTCTGTCTGTCTGTCTGTCTGTCTGTCTGTCTGTCTGTCTGTCTGTCTGTCTGTCTGTCTTTGTCTGTCTGTCTGTCTGTCTGTCTGTCTGTCTGTCTGTCTGTCTGTCTGTCTGTCTGTGTCTGTCTGTTAACATGCAAGTATGTATATACACATAAATCAATAAAGAACATTAACCCATTCATGCCGGATGATGCGCTATCACGTCATGGAATACTTTGCTCCAGTCAGATAACATCCTATCACATCATTATATCTCCCTTTAATTACACATAGTTTGACATAGTTCTGTATGTATATACTCTTTGCACTTGCATTCATATAAATACATTGTACTTGACTTGTCAAAAATACGTGGAATCAGCATCGAGCTGGGAGAGATCTCGCTCATGGAGGCTGTGACGCTTCTCATCTTGGGGGAAAAAATTTTGCCCCGGGCGGGGGTTTTTTGGGGGGGGTGGGGGGGGGGGGGGGGGGGGGTGTGTGTGTGGGGTGTGTGTGTGTGTGTGTGTGTGTGTGGGGTGTGTGTGTGTTTTTGGGGTGTGGTGTTGTGGTTGGGGGGGGGGTGGGGTTTTGGGTGGGTTTTGGGAGGGTTTGGGTGGGTTGGGTGGGGGGGGGGGGGGGGTGTGTGGTTGTGGGGGGGGGGGGGGGGTGTGTGGGTGTGGGGTGTGGGTTGTGGGGGGGGGGGGGGTGGTGTGTGTGTGTGTGTGTGGGGGGTGGTGTGTGTGGGTGTGGGGTGTTGGGGGGTGTGTGTGTGTGGGGGGGGGGGGGGGGGGGGGGGTGGGTGTGTGTGTGTGGGGGGGGGCGTGTGTTTGTGTGTGTAATGGTGTGTGTGTGTGTGGGGGGGGGGGGGGGGGTGGGTGTGTGTGGTGGGGGGGGGGGGGTGTGTGTGTGGTGGGGGGGGGGGGGGGGGGGGGGTGTTGTTGTGTGTGTGGGTGTTTGGGTGTGTGGGGGGGGGGGGGGTGTTTTGTTTGTGGGGGGGGTGTGTGTTTGTTTTATGTGGTTTGTTGTTTGTGTGTGTTTTGGGGGGTGTTTTGGGGGGGGGGGAGGGGTTTTGTGTGTTTGTGTGTGGGGTTTAGTGTTTTTGGTGGGGGGGGGGAGGTGGGGGTTGGGGGGGGTTGTGTGGGGTGGGGTGTGGTGTGTTGGTTTTGGGGTGGGGTGTGTGGTGTGTGGGGGTGTGTGTGGGGTTTGAGTGGGTGGGTGTTGTGTGTTTGGGGTGGTTGTGTGTTGTGGGTGTTTGTTTGGTTTGGGTTGTGTGTGTGTGTGTGTGTGTGTGGTTGTGTTTGATGTGGTGTGGGTTTTTGGGTGTGTGTGTGTGTGTGTTGTGTGTGGGGTTTTGGGGAGTGTTTTGTGGGTGTGGGTGTGGGGGGGTGGGGGTGGGTGTGGGTGTGGTTGTGGGGGGGTGTGGTTGTGTGTGGGTGTGGTTGTGTGGGGGTGTGTGGTGGTGTGTGGTGTTGATGTGTTTGTGGGTGTGTTTGTGTGTGTTTGTGGGTGTGTGTTGTTTGGGTTAGGTGGGGGGGTTTGATTGGGGTGTGTGGTTTTAGTAGGGGGTTTTGGGGGTTTTTGGGGGTTTATTTTTTTGATGATATATATATTTTTTTTTATATTTTTATATATAATTATATATTTTAATTTTTATATTTTTATATTTGTATATATTTGTATTTTGTTATTTTAAAAATTATATTATTATGTTGTATTTTATTATTTTATATATAATATAATTTATTTTATTATATTATTATTATTAATTTTTTATTTTATGTATTATATATTTAAATTTATATTATATATATTATTTATAAAAATTTATATTTTATATATTTATTATTTATATAATATTATTATTTTATATAAATTTTATATTTTTTAAATTATATTTTATGTTTATGTAGATTATTATTATTTTTTATTTTTTTATTTTTATATATTTATTATTATTTATTATTAAAGTATATATGTATTATATTATATAAAATTTATTAATTATTTTTTATTTTATTAAATATTTTATAATTTATATATGTTATATATTATATATTATTTTTTTATTTATTTATATAATATTTTTGTATATGTATATGTATTGTTTGTATTATATTAATATTTTATTTTTATATTATAATATATATATATATAATAATATATTTTTATATATTTTATTTATATTTTTTTATTTTATATAAAATTATTTTTATTATTTTAATTTATATTTTTTTTTATATATTTTTATTTTTATATATTTTATATATAATTATATAAATTTTATTTATAATTATATTTATGTATTTTTTATATATTTATATATTTTTTTAATATTTAAAATATTTTATATTTTATTATTAATATTTATATATATTATTATTTTTATATATAAATATTATTATTAATAATAAAAATAATATTAATAATAATAATAATAATGATAATAATAATAACAATCATAATAATGAATAAACTACTACTACTACTACTACTGATAATAATAATTAATAATAATAACAATAATAGCAATATCAATAATGATAATTATGATGATGATGATGATGATGATGATGATAATAATAAAATTAGTAACAATAACAATAAATATAATAAAAAATAATTCACAAAAAAAAGCATTTACCGAGCAGAGCTTTTACGTTAACACAGATCTTAATACAGGAGAAAAAAATTAATGATAAATAAAAAATAAAAAGTGACTCACCTTTCCATCTTTTGGTTCTAAAGATTCCAACCAATGTTCCTACCTTCAACTTCAAAAATACAAAATACCATAAATAACCCAACCTATAGGCTACTGTGTACCACACTACATGATATCTGCTTTCCATCCATCTATCCTCTTCCTTTCTAATCCCTCATTTCAAATCTTAAATGTACATATTCCATAAAACACAGATACACCATATATCTACAAAGACAACAGATATATTTCATATCTGCATTATCTTTACACTTACTTTCCTTCACCCTCCTCTTTTCCCATTCTTTGTTATACTAAAACTTGTTATTCTTGGAAATATTTACACGGAAAATCATCCAAACACGCACAAATCCTTGGCCAGTTCCCTTAAACCAACCAAAGACCCTCATCACAGAACTCCTTCTGTCATTCACGTCTTGATGCCATTTCCAGTCACTACTGCACTTGGATACGCATGCATAAACAGTGCCCTATAAACACTAAACACTTGTAGCAAGGGTCTCACCGTCAGGCTCAGTGCTGGGTTCGGAGTTTCCTACTGTCTGTCCACTGCCTACCAGCGCAGCATGTGGCATGTGGAAAAGGTGGATAAGGACACGGAACACATGACAGGGTGTACAAGATCAACAACAGGGGTCGCTAATGTTACGATACAACACACACCTCATTTTTTTTTTTTTTCGTTTTGTTTTTACATTATTTTCAATATGCTGATTTGAGTGTTCATACTTCAATCTTATCCAACACATAAGACCATTGTGAAGAGGAGGAAAAGAAAGTCAGAAGAAGATGATATTAATACTTCAAAAAGGAATAATGAAATTAAATGACGGTTAAAAATGTAAGAGGAGGGAGGGGGGCGCAGAGATACAAATCGTAATTATGATTATTAATTATGCTTAACACAACATTTTTTGTAATGTACGTATATAAGCAATGTCCACCACGGTCTTACTTTTACATATAAATGGTATGCCTAATCTTTATTCACCATGGGGTCAATTAGCAAGTGCAATCAGATTGGCATATTAGCCAACACTGGGGTGACTAAGCACTTGTGAATCCATCTGTGTATAAAAAAAAAAATAGTAAAAACAACCAGGGTTGATAGTGCATGGGTTGATAGGTGATGTTCATTTATAAGCTGTATAAATCTTAAAGATGATGATCATCATTATGACAATAGTTTCAAAGTTGATCATGTTAAAGAGAGAACAAAAACGATGATGAGGGTTTGACTGAAAGGAGAAATACGCAATTAAAGAGAAGTGCTAATAAAATAGCATACACCATATGAGTGCACATATATGTTTTTGGATACACATGCAAATACATAACAAATATAAACAAGCATGTAGAGACAAACAAACCCACCCTGAAATACATATACCCACATGTGTACAAAAACATAAACACACACACACACACACACACACACACACACACACACACACACACACACACACACACACACACACACACACACACACACACACACACACACACACACACACACACACACACACACACACCACACACACACACACACACACACACACACACACACACACACACACACACACACACACACACACACACACACACACACACACACACACACACACACACACACACACACACACACACACACACACACACACACACACACACACACACACACACACACACACAGAGGAGTGCACTTATAGATATACATGCAAACATCTGAACACATGCATGTGTATATGCATATATACACATATACACACAAAGGCAAACTGGCACACACACACACATATGCACATAAGCACACATACAGATACATACACACTGATGCACACTTGTATCCACATAAATATGCAAAATACATATATGTATGACCACCTAAATACACACATATAAACAAAGATAATTTTTCAAAAGACAAATAAGAGAAAAAATCTTTTTTTCTCAGAAATAACCATTTCTTCTTACTTTTCTTCTTCTTTTTGGGGTAAATAAAATGCAGCTCTTTTATCACACAAACTCACACAAAAGCATCTATGCTCCTGGTAAAATTAACATACCTGCAACAATCAAATTTGATTAACCTTCAAATTCACATCATCAGTGATAACTATGACACAAAATATACTTATACCAACCTTCTGAAGGACTTGACAGGCAGTCAGATCCTGCCGAGCTAACTTCTCCATTGACTGCCGCAACAGCCTTAGGAATAGCTGAGTCAATAAAAAGATCATCCTCTGTACCCTCTAGGAAGGAGTACTTGTCAGTTGTCTCTTCACTATTCCCGTTGGAAGTGACCATGTCATCAGTTACCACGGGAGACGGCAGGAGGGAGGTGTTATTAGCTGCACTGACATCGAGCGACTGTTTGTCATCGAGACTCTCGTAGTTTTCCTCCACTGGATCTTCCTTTTTCTCCACGGGAATCACAGTTTGATGAACAACCTACAAAGAAAGACAGCATTATGTTATAACTGCTCATTTGTCAAATTTGAAATCAAACCAACTGGCAAGATTTTTCATAAATAAACAACAAATTAAAAGTATACATGCCTGGCCAAGAGCAATGGTAGTTGTATTCTCATTGACTATATCTTCTGCAATAAATACTGGAATGTTTTCTTTGTTATCATCCTGCAAGATGTCCTTGGTTTCCCCATGTGCACCCTCAGAATCCTGTATAAAAGTGTGATTTACAATAACACATTTATCATTTTCTACATGTACGACAAAGCCGGGGATCTTAATCTACTGTATCACAAAAGACACATAAAACAAATACTTATTCAAAGAGAGCAACTGTACCTGACAAGCTTGCATCAGACTCATGTCGAAGTGGCCTCCAAACCGGAATACAACTTCCTCATAGGTTTTGAGCAACTGTGCCTTCATGAGGGAGCACAACTGAGCGCACATGTGAGAGGTTCGGATCTCCTCTGTCACTCCGCTGATTACTTCTGAGGTCACCTTCAAAAGTGGAAGTGTCAGCAATTTTTCTAATGGTAATGATTTGTGTTAACATTTAGATTAAGTCACAGAGCAGAGCAGAGCAGAGCAGAGAGAGGAGAGAAGAGAGAGGAGAGAAGAGAGAGGAGAGAGGAGAGAGGAGAGAGGAGAGAGAAAGAGAAGATAGAGGAGAGAGAAGATAGAGGAGAGAAGGGAGAAGGGAGAAAGAGAGAGAGAAGGAAGAGAGAAGAGAGAGAGAGGAGAGGAGAGAGGAGAGAGGAGAGAGGAGAGAGGAGAGAGGAGAGAGGAGAGGAGAGGAGAGGAGAGGAGAGGAGAGGAGAGGAGAGGAGAGGAGAAGAGAGAGAGAGGAGTGGGGAGGAGAGTAAGAGAAATAGAGAGAGGAAAGAAGGAAAGTGCAAGAGAAGGGAGGAAGAGGGAAGAGAGAGGAAAGAGAGAGAGAAAAAAGAGAGTAGGGAGGGAGAGAAAGAAGAAAGAGCAAAAAGAGAGAAGTGGAGAAAGAGGGAGAGGGAGGGGGAGAAGAAAAGGAGAAAATTGATGGGAAATTAAAATCAATAACATGCACAGTGTCTATTATAAGGCCTTCCTGAACTCCCATTTGCCTGATTCCTTGAACTTTCCAGAAAAAATGTTTTTACTTCCAATACTGTTATCAGCATATAATAATTGTAAAGAAAATAAACACTATTTTTCTTGAAAATTTGAGGCATGGGGTAAAGAGGTGAGGTCAGGTAGGCCTAGTAATTCACTCCCTTTATGAATAAGAGTTTGTGGAGCTGCCCCCTCTCCTACCCTCCCATCCCCCCAAAAGAAAATGGAAATAAAAGAAAACCGCAGTGAATAAAGTATACAGCATCAACAGGTTAAACCTACCTTGAGATCATTACAACTTTTGGAGTCTTTCATGCGCGCATCTGAAGAGACTTTCTCGTGAAGAGTCATATCGGTTTCACTCATTCTTTTATGGCGCAGTTCACCTCCCCTGTTCCGTCCACCATCCAGAACCTTCTCAGGTTTACTAGTTCTTCTTCAAAATAGAGAAAACAGAATAAATTACTACAGTATTCAATTATTTTAAACCTTAACATATTAATAAACCTCATCTTATTATCTTAACCCACACAGGACGGGTGGTACAGCATGTGTACCGCGCATTCAAAAGCCCAGTTGCCGGGCGGCACAGTATTGTGCCAGCCATTCAATTGATTTAGGCCTAATAATTCGAACGCCCCGGCATTTGGACATTCAAGGCTAGAATTCCCCCGTTGGGAATGGGTTAAAGACTGATATCTTATAATCTGAACATAATCAATAACACCTTAACCCATTTGTGCCGGATGACAAACTATCACGTCATGGGAATATTTTGTTCTGGTCAGATGACATCCTATCACGTCATGATCTCTCCCTTTAAATGCACGTTTGACATAGTTACATAAGTATATGCTTATTGTAGTTGCATATGTATAGACACACTGTCCTTGACTGGTCAAAAAAAATCCCATAGAATTAGGTTGGTGAAATGCACTCCGAGAGGGACAATGTGGCATCACACTGGGAGAGATCTCGCACAAGGAGCTACATACACTTTTTATATTCAAGGCAGGAGCAGCATTAAGCAAATAACCGGCCCAGCGTAAATGGGTTAATATGTCCATAAAATAGCAACATCTCTTCAAATCATCATAATTCTCGACTTCGAATGCATATCTGTTCATTAAAGTTTGTAAAATAATCGAACACTAACCCCTGAGAGAAGCTGAGATTGGCCAAGTTCTCTGATAATGTGGCCGAGCTGCTAAGGATGGCATCTTTGGAGGAGAGGATGTCACTGTCCGCATTGCAAGATCCCCCAGTCTCCTTGTTGTGTTTCGTATCCTTATTGCACAGATTTTCTTTATTGGGCTTGGACATGTCTTCCTTGGCAGTGTCAAAATTCCCTGTGCCTGCTTTGCTTCCCTCTCCACAGTTCATGATCGGAGTGAGAGGGCCCTCTGAGTCTGAGGCCGAAAAGAGACGGTTGATTTGCTCAGTCATGCGCTGGGTCGTTGACGCTCTGCCGCGCTCACGAACCTTTTCTATCAGTCCCTGGAAATTGCTTTCATGGAAGAAGCTTGTACCCATCAGCTTGTCCATGTACCTGGAAAAATACAAAAGCACATGCATTTAAAAAAAAAAAAACTCTGCCACAGCTTTCATATCGTTAGCATTGTGGTGAGACTGACTTGATTTAGTGATGCAACAGCCTTGGCACACTGTAGACAGACCAAACATTTACATTGTACAAGCTGCTTTTTATGTATGATTTTGTTCACTATGTATATCAAAACACTTGTAGGTTAAAATAATGAAGTACAAATGATGATCCTATAATTGTAAAGGGTGAAAGTATACTAGTATACCCTACAAAAGATTATTCATCTATTTTTTTCCAAATACTACTGTAAAAGCAAATTGTAAGATCAATATACAAAATTGAACTGCCATTCAATGGCATACCCTTTTACCAATACAAACCCTTTTATACAACAAGTATTTTCAAATATTTGATAAAATCCTCTTACCTGCATTCTTTATAGCAATCTAGGAGTTGTTTCATAACTGCTGTGGTCTGCAGAGCAGGATTCTGTGTAAAAATTTCTTCTAGACGACTCATAGCTATACGAGCTTTTTCAATGTTTGCTACAAGCCTTGTTTTAAGTACTCCTTCACTTTCACTTTCACTCTCCCTACAATAAAGAATTCAAATCAGATTAATACTTTTAACCAGAAGATTATACACAGCTTTCATATATACCATATACATACACATAACTTTTATAAATACCATATACATACACATATCTTTCAATAAAAATCCAAAGATACTCACTCTGCAATCACAGAATGTTCACTCTCCGTCTCCCACGACTCATCTGAGGCAGTGTCATCCCAAAGTTCTCCATCGTCTGAGTCATATTCGCCCACTTTGTACAGATCTTGAGGGTAACATACTGATGTCCTCCCATCTACCCACCAAACACTCACCTGTAAACAATTACTCAAGAAATACTTAAAATGACTCAAGTACATGAATTCTATCAAAGCATTTATCTAATCATCTGCCTCTATATAACTAGCTTTATTTATCCAGCTTACAATTGCAACTTTCTAAAAACAAGTTTTGATTTCATGATACAGTATATCTAATATTATTTTTAGTTTATAAACCTATATCTTTTCAATGAGCATAAATCACTTTCCACAGTGCCATCAGTGTTACATGCAATGCCACACATATTATGTATGTCTAAAACTCATTAAACTTTAAACCAAGTTATAATTTTGTACTCACTTCTCCGGAGGGAAAGTTATCGAGAACTTGCCCTGTAGAACAGGTCTGACACTCTTCAAAATTGGCCACTCTTATAACTACAGAGCCTGGACGGTAACGGAAATCCGGATGGTCACGAAGATCATACACGCTAACTTCCTGTTCACGTAGCATTTCTGGCCTGGTGAGAAAGCAATGGAGAAATGAGTAAATACCAATTGAAAAGGCAAATAATGATCTCTTCATTTAACCCACTGATAATGCTTGACATGACATCACGTCATGCGGTGACAGCATTTGCTGCCGGGGACATGATATTATTCCCTATCATGCCAGGTGATCATGCACATAGCCACCCTGGCTACAGCCTGAGCGGGCAAATAGCCACCCGTGACTACAGCCTGAGTGGACAAATAGCCCCCGGCATTAAGACCGGATGGAGCCAAAACCACCCAGGCATTATCAGGTTAGCCCATTGACAATGGGGGTCTTTTGG
>NW_028234408.1:45128350-45130850 GCF_977035675.1 Penaeus japonicus
ATCAAACAATTCTATAAATGAATTTACATTCACACCAGAAAACAAGTACAATTGTGCGCACACACACACACACACACATGCACACGCACATGCACACACACACGCACGCACGCACGCACGCACGCACACACACACACATATACAAACGAATGTATACACACATAAACACACACACATACACACACACAAACACTCACACAAACACTCACAAGAACACTCACACAAACACTCATACACTCACCCACTCATGTAAGCACACACAATATATATTATTCATTAGTCTGGTAAAATAAATATCAATAAATTTCTGTTGACAATAAGAAATTATTCCAAACTCTAAACTATCCCTTTGTAAAACATGAAAGACAGAAGTAAAAAAGACTTTACAACGGCAATTCTGATAGAGCCAAGCTATTTTTTCATTCTTTTCCTTTCTTTAAATCTAAACTGACAATTAAGAACGAAAACCCAACAAGTAAAATCAAGAACATCGACAATGCTATACCAAATCTACAGACACTGCAAAATCATAGGAGAAAACTCAGAAAATCATAAGACAAATTCACGAACCACTGCCTTTCACCTGGATACCATATTCAAAGACAACCCCTAAACATACTCGACTTATTCTTAGCCGGCCGTGGCCTCAATGGACAGGGATTGGTGTGGTCCGCTGATAACTGTGCTGCCATCAGCTTCCTCCACTGGTCACGCGTCATGATCACATCCCCTTCCTTCGAGACGTAATAGTTGCGGTCTCCCAGCTGCAGTGTGCACGGTTCGAACACATTCAACATCTTCACCCTGTGGAATAATTACAGTGGTGATCTCTTGAAATTTTTGGTGAGGGTAAGATTCGTACATCCATAATTCAGCTTCCAACATGACTATTCCTATCAATGCTTAACTCCTATTCATTTAAAGGCACTATGGAATTGCTTCTTGATTAAATCATTATTCAAATTAAATACTGACAAAATAGTGATTCATCTAACTACCTCTTCAGGTCCTCCCCCTGAACTAAATACTTTGGTTGTTCCTTGTCTATGTTAGGGTCATTAGAAAAGGCGCGACATTGCCAACGGACACCAAGCTGCACAACCTGCAAACAGTTAAAATATGAATATTTAGATCAATATCATTGTATTCATAAAGTAAAAAAAAAAATATGGGGTGTTTACAGGAAAATCAAGTAAATTTTAAGCTTATTCTTACTAATATCTTTAACCCATTCAAGCCAGGCTGATTATTTGCCTGATAATATTCCTTCTGTAAAAATAACAAGTGCAGCCTCCAAGTGCTAGATCTCTCCCTGCGCAATACTGCGCTACACTTCACAAAGAGCTCTACACCTCCCCGATTTTACAGGATACTGAGGCTTTTTTTTTTTTTCTTCTTTTTAAGTCAAGAACAATGAATCTATAGAAATGCAACTGGAATGAGCATATACATACATAATCATGTAGAGCGAGTGATCATGACACGATAGGATATCATCCAGCACGAATGGGTTAAAAATCAAAATAATACTGTACAAATACCAAATTTTACAATATTACAGTCTAATATGACTTTATCAATGTAGAGACCCTGAGATTCCTTTGATTTGTGATGCAACAAGCCATACAAAAATCCTTAAATCAACTACACATACCAAGTTTCCCAAGAATCATACCTGTACTTGTTCCACGGTAACTTTAATCGATTTGTGGGGTTTGGATAGTCCGACTTCCATTTCACGTGTTCGGTATATCCATTCCACCCCTTCAAACGCCCTTGCACAGCCCACTAGTTGCTGTCCTGGATAGAAGTCGTACCGCCTGAACTCTGAGTCCTGCCGGCACAGAAATGTTCCCGGGTGCCAAAACTTAAAGATGTCTTTCAACACAATATTATTTTTCTCTCTGCAATGTACTGATATATAACTAGTTGTTTTTGTCATAGTCAAGATACCCACAATGGGCTAAACTCCATTTATTCTATATCAAAATGGCATAACTTAAAATCAAGAGCAAAGAATATATAATCTATTTTCCTCTATGGTTGGCCTATTCATGCAGCCCTAAAACCTTTTAGAAATGAAGAAATTATTCAAGAAGTAATTGTCACCTACCATCATGCAGAGCAACAATCATGTTGTTAAATATGTGAAAACATAATTGTTTGTTCTATGCATAAACAGTAATAAAAAATAATATCCATCAAAAAATCTGAAAAAGTTGTTTCTCAATCAATAAATTCAAAATCTACAAAAAATAAAATATAAAATTATGGATAGCAAAAGATATATACATCACTAGAACTACATTATAACCTATAAAAAAAGGTTATATACATAAAATAAAATATAAAACAAATATATTACAATAACAAAACAATACTCAAGCTCAAAGTAATATCTTCGGGAACCAAAACAGCAAAGCATACAAAATGATTCAATGTACACATGCAAACAAATTAATAAATAATAATGGTGATGATAAGTATATGTAAGTAAACT
>NW_028234408.1:45133350-45138350 GCF_977035675.1 Penaeus japonicus
TTACTACAGTAGACTTAGAAGTGAGGCTGCTATTACATTTAAGGTTACTGAGATTTTGCCTCTAAATATATCTCTTATAAGCCCTGCAAACAAGTACTGATATGATGAAACATTAACAGTTACATTAACTCTGTAACAAAATTCACTATTCCAGCACTTGTCTTGGTCTGAACAAGGTGAAAATTCAACACTAATTACCAAAACTTCCAAAACCTCTATACCCAATACAAGTTTGTTTTTCCTTAGACAGTATTTAAAAACTTACGTAGTCATCACATAAAAAAAATACAAAACAATATACATTCAACAATGAAAGTTTCAGAAATAAAATAAGCATTTAAAAAAATGACAACCTGGTGACAATACAGATGACCCAGTGAGAGTACAGGTCAATTCTTATCATTTTTCTCATGACTATAACTGTTGTTTTGGTAAGGAAATATATGGCATAGAGAGCTTAAATGAACTGGCAATCCCTCTGCAAAATTATCCCTGTACATAGTATACCCCTTAAGAATACCAATATCATACAGGTTCTTGGAATCCTCTGAGAGAAAATACGATACCAGTAAGTTTGGTTCTGTCTGGAAATTAAATAATCACGATAGCTGCTTCACTTTAGACTTATCAACAGTGTCTTATAAAACCTTGTTTGATATAACTGTTATGATTTGTTAAAACGGCTACACAATTTCCAGTTCTAAAACCTTAACAAAATACCATCATTCTGTTGCTAGCTCAAAAAAAATTATTGCCGCCCCTTACTTATCACATTGCTTATCAAACAAATATGAAAATTTTATGCTTACACTGTTTAATAAGTGATAGTGAGTCACTGACCACAAAAACAGCACCTGTAGCCAAATGAAACCCACATGCACATCATGCACATAAAATAGTAATTTTCAAAGGAGTTGCCAGATATTTAATAATATCAAACCCAAAGAGCAAAGACACAGAAGTCAATTGCAAATATCATGATGATGTTGATTTGTGGGACATGTTCTTTAGGAAAAAACTGCAACCAAAGTCAGAGAGTCAGACAAATGACGGAAATCATCATGCCAGAAATATCCCTTTTTTATAATTCAATATAATGCATGATAAGATCTTATAAGTTCCCCCATTCAAGGAATCTCAACAAAATCTATGATTACAAAGAAAAAAAAAAAAAAAAAAAAAATTAGACTATGATGTTTCAGAAGTTATACTGGATATGATACACATAACCAAGGCCCTTTTTCTTTTGTTAGCTTTATTTGGCATGTTTTTCTCTTTTCTTTTTACCGAGCTGAAAACCAACAATTAATATATTTGATGCATGTTCCTTTCTAAAACCATAAAAAAAATAAGAAGTGAGGGAATGAATGCATACTTCTTCCAACTGAAGCCATTACAAAAGGGTAAAAGGAATAAAAGTAAAGTATATAAAAAGTATACTGAAGAAAAAAAAAGAAAACAAATCATCACCATAACTGAGGATACAGTCAGGATTTTGCAAGGTGACTGCCTTTAGGCTTATAAAAATATTCTAGCATAACAATAATGATAATATTAACCCTCTCTGGACGGGTGGTACACTACTGTACCGCTCATTCAAAAGCCCAGTGGCCGGGTGGCACAATATGGTGCCAGCCATTTAATTGATTTAGGCCTAAGCGTTCGAAAGCCCCGGCATTGTGACATGCAAGGCTGGAATGCCCCCGTCATGAGTGGGTTAATAACAATGAAACCAATACAAAAATAATACAGGAAATGAGGCAATACATTTTTCTTTCTCTATCTATTCTTGTAACTGTGGTCATTACGAATACAATTACTGTGAGCTTGAGTGACAATTACCAGCCTAACCCTGTCTCGGGAATCCCTCATATCGTCCAGTTCTAAGGCCTCACTATCTGACATCACACATCTTGATCCATCGGCACACAGCATCACCAGACGGCACTTGACCATGTGCACCATCCCCACCCAGGAATCCAGTGCCACAGCAATATCTGTTGTAAACTCCTAGAACATAAAAGACGTTATTTGGTTCATGTTCTTTTAGTAGGAATAATGAAAGAGAGAGAGGAAATTTACTGAAATCTATGCTAATATTAAGGATTTCTTATCAACAACGCAATAGTCATTGAAGTTGTCATCAATAATATCCTACAAAGTAAAAACTGACATAGCATAATCAGTGCTATATCTATAAATGTAAAAGTTTAAGCAAACTGACATAACAATCATTGTTTCTCAACCCCTGGTATAATATACTCCTTATCACTTACCTCAAGAGGTGTAAGGTCATTGCTGTCAACATTCAATATCACAAGTTTTGTGCCGACAATCTGTACACTGGAGGTGACATGAACCTGGCGACAGTAGCCCCGCTGGGTGTCTTTACCTCTTATCAGGCGCCTTACAACATCACCTGGCATGAGAGACCTGTCTGCTAGCCCAACCTACAAAGGGAAGATTGGGAAACCATTAACAAAGATGTCTTGTTGGTCCTTCGATTAAGGAAATTTAATGACTAATTCTGTGAGATCTTATGTGTCCTTATACCTAAAATACGAGCTGCCTTGATTGAACATTAGCTAAGTTTCACCTTAGAGCATTTAAGCCTTTGACATATGGAGTGCCTGTATAAGTGCACTGACCACTGTTGCTTTGTATGTATGGATGTATGTATGTATGTATGTATGTATATTTGTATGTTTGTGGGGAGGGGAGTGCATCTGTGTGTGCATCCATGTTTGTTGTCTATATGTATAAAGATAATATCTATATATATATATATATATATAATATATATATATATATATTATATATAATATATATATATATTCAAATATATCTACAATCTTATATCACATTATATATATCTATATATGTGTCTACATATAATATATATATATATTGATATTTTTTTATATATATTTATATTTAGATTAATTTATATTTATATTTATAATTGACTTTATTATATATATAATATATATATATATTTATATATTTATATATAATATATATATATATAGATTGAAATATATATATATTATATAATTTTATATATATATATTATTTTTTTTTAAATATCTTTATATTAATTATATTAACTTTTTATTATATTTATATATATACTATTTATATATATATTTCTTGTATTTATATATTTTTGTTTATATATATATATATATATATAGATTTTTATATATATATTAATATTTATTTATAAATATATTCATATAAATAATTAATTTATATTTGTATTTATAATTTATTAATTTATACCAGATATTGATTGATATAATATTTATTATAATATTGTATAAATTTATTATATATATATATTTATGATATATTTTTATGAATGGAAGGATTTACACTTTTCATTAGAAGATTAATTTTATATAGAGAGTGAGTTAGATTAAGTTATTTGAGAGATTGAAAGATTTTATTGATTATACATTATGTATTAATATGTACATATGGTTGTATAGAGAGAGATATAGTTCGATATGTATAGAAGGTAATTACATCGATAAACAGAAAATAGATATAACAATTCTATATATCTGGGTTTATTTACTGTTTGTATGTATATGTACGGTTAACAGTTTATGTCTAGTTCTTTGGTTTCATTCTTATATCTGTTTTATGCATCTCCTTATTTTTTTATGTGACTTTCTGTCAGTTGAGTAGCTGTGGATCTAATTGTGGATATTCATAATTAATTTTATCATATGCTTTTTCTAGAATATATAACCATACACCATTATGTACTGTTACTATTCTATTATTACTCTTTAATTTTGAGGTTATAATAACTTTACATTACAGTTGGATAAAGCAGTAGAATTATATGTGTGTTACAGCCATAATACTTTATGACCGTGTGCGCACTTCAACTGTGGGTAAATCCCAATGTCACATCATGTATGCATTGACTACTGTTTTTTAGGCCTAGTCGGTGCCAACATGTATGTCATGAAAACTTTTGCTCAATTTTTGACTCTATAGACAAATATATTCCTCATAGCATGGTAAATTATCCAAATCTGGAGGCAAACACATTTGCTTAAAAGGTAATATTCCTAAAGTGGGTAATCTCCCATGTCAACCCTATAATCCATTTGGTCACTTAGACTCCCCGGTAACAATCTCAGTAGTATTCACAAATTCAAAAGAATGTCAGTAATATATATAATAAAAAATTTAATAATTTTATTGCACTATGTTGGTTTGTAATTACAGGCTGGAAACAAAGCTGACTGGATGATGCACGTACCAATCTTAGGTATATGGTTCAAACTAAGGCTGCTTTTTGGAATAAATTACTTTGAGATGAATGAAAATTATCTAAAAAAAAAAAAAGATAATATAAAAATATCTGGATGTGAATGATGTTACTTGTATTGAAGATGAGATGTGATTGGTTTTAATGGCACAACATTCAAATGTTTACAGGACACTATTGCTAATCCAGGATCAAGGTAAGAGTTTTAACCCATTCCCGACGGGGGAATTCTAGCCTTGAATGTCCAAATGCCGGGGCGTTCGAATTATTAGGCCTAAATCAATTGATTCGGCTGGCTCAATATGTGTCGCCGGCTTATGGGCTGGGAATGCGCGGTAAAACATGCTGTTCAACCGTCAGTGGGGGTTAATAACTGTTTTTATAATTCGATATTTAATTAATAATAATTATGAGAGAGTGATCGGCAAATATGTGTTCTGTATTTGCATGCTAGTACATATGTAAATATGGATAAGAACCATTCACAACGGTCTATATATATATATCTATATTATATAATATATATGTATGGATGGATAGACAGATAAATCAATAGGTAGATAAATAAATAGATATATAGAAAATAAATAGATAGAGATAGATAAATGCATATCCATAAATATATGAATATGTATATATGGATGTATAGATAGATATATAGATAAAGAGATGAAAAGATAGGTAAATATATTGATAAATAGAAATAGGTATC
>NW_028234408.1:45163350-45165850 GCF_977035675.1 Penaeus japonicus
GACTCCCTTCCAAACCTTTTAAAAAATCAGCATTCTGGGCTACAGGGACGTACCCTTCCCTCTCTACATTTCCCCTCGACTTATTGGAAGAAATTAAATTCCCGGGAAAATCGCTTTTGGGGTTTTGGCGCTTGTGAATACAGGTACTGATCGTTCTTAACATCGCCGCGTAGACTCCCAAGTATATCATTGTGTATGCTTGTTTTCATTCATGAACATGTGTACATGTGTGGTCACACATAAGTATATAAGTGTATACATACACCTTGCTCAAGTGCATACTTCCTCTCTCTCTCTCTCTTTCTTTCTCTCTCTCCCTCTCTCTCTCTCTTTCTCTCTCTTTCTCTCTCTTTCTCTCTCTCTCTCTCCCTCTCTTTCTCTCTCTCTCTCTCTCTCTCTCTTCTCTCTTCTCTTTTTCTTTCTCTCTCTCTCTCTCTCTCCCTTTTCCTCTTCCCCTCTCTCTCTCTCCCCTCTCCCCCTCTCTTTCTCTCCCCTTTCTCCTCTCTCTCTCCTCTCTTCTCTCTCGCCTCTCTCTCCTCTCTCTCTCTTCTCTCCTCTCTCTCATCTCTCTCTCTCTCTTTCTCTCTCCTCTCTCTCTCTCTCTCTCTCTCTCTCTCTCATCTCTCCTTCTCATTCTCCTCTCCCCTCTCTCCTCTCTCTCATCTCTCTCTCATCTCTCCTTCTCTCTCCTCCCTCTCCTCTCTCTCTCCTCTCCCCCTTCTCTCTCACACACACACACATAATTTTATAAAAAACATAATAAAATATAAAATATATATATAATATAATATATATATATATTCAATATAATTTTTACCTATATAATACCCTATATATATAATATATATATAATATATATAATATGATATAATAATATATATATTCTATATAATTTATATATATATATATGTATATATATATATAATTAAAATATAAATATATATATTTTATATATTTTATATAATATATATATAAAATATATATATTATATATATATATATATATATTAATATATATATATAATGTTATTATAAAATATATATTAAATTTTTTATATATATACCATGTAATAATATAATATTAAATTTTTATATATACAATAAAATAACCTATATATATATAAAATATTATATATAATATATATATATATTTTATATTAATATAAATATATAATATAAACCATATAATACCAAAATATACAAATATATAATAATATATATAAAAATTTTATATATTTAAGAATATAATATATATAAAAAAAATAAAAAATATAACACACACACACACACACACACACACACACACACACACACACACACACACACACACACACACACACACACACACACACACACACCAACACACACACCACATACACAAACACATATACACACACACACATATATATATAATATATATATAATAAAATAATTATATAAAATATAATAATATATAAATATTTTTTCTTTATATAATAAAAAATATATATATATATTATTATATATATTTATTCTATGTATATACAAAACATATGTATAAAGAAACACACACACCAAATATATATAAATATAAAATATATATTTAAAAATATATATATAAAAATAAAATAAACTTTATATATTAATAATTAATACATATACACCATAAACACTACACGCTCACACACACACGCCCCAAAAACACACACACCATACACACACACACACACACACACACACACCACACACACCACACACACTCATATATATTATATATATATTAATATAATAAATATATATTTTATATATATATATATACTGTAATAAATATATATTGTATGTATATTTTAAATATATATATATATTATATAATATTATAATATATATATATATATTTAAATAAGATGTTAAATATATATATATATATATTATATAAAAACATATAAGATATTTATATATATAAAATATATATATTATACATATATATATGTAATTTTATTAATATATATATAAATAATTAAATATTATATATACACACACACACACACACAACACACACACCACACACACACACACACCCCACACCACACACCACATATTTTTATAAATATATATTATAATATATAATATAATAATTGTTGTGTGTGGTGTTGTGTGTGATGTATATATGTATATAATAAAAATATATATATATATTATATATATATATATATATAATAATATTATGTGATTGTTTTATTTTGTAATAATAATATAATAATATATATATATATAAATAATATATATGTACATATATTTAATATAATATAAAATATAAAATATATATATAATATATATTATAAAATATATATGTGTATAGGGAATATGAACGAGTTCGTAGCGACAAATGTAGAAAAAGGGTATGAATGAACGAATTCTAAACAACACAAGGGGATGTATTTGACGCTTTCGACGGAGTTCTTTCTAAAAAAATACATTTTTATGAAAAAGGGCCTCCGTCAAAACGCGTTAAAATACACACA
>NW_028234408.1:45175850-45178350 GCF_977035675.1 Penaeus japonicus
CATTGTCTTTGTAAAACAAAAATACTTTTAATCGATTCTTAACTTACTTCCATAATCCATTTTAGATATTTAGTGATTGTAATGACAGTATGAATATTCGTGGTCGCAGTTTAATATCTGGACAAGAAAATCAAGAATGAAAATACAAATAAATGAATGAAAAAAAAAATCAATAAAAAAATCACGCGTTCTAGATCAGGTTGGGAAATAAAAATGTAAATGGCTTTTCAGAATTCGAAGTTGTTATGAAGGTGGTGTTGTGAGAACGTGACAGGTGACACAAACTTGCTTCGTAATTGCAGTGACGTAATAACTTTGTTTTGATTAAGTAATGTTAGTGAGATTTGTTTTTTATTCTGATATAATTGCAAGGGAAATATTTGATGGCAATTTTAAAGAATTCTATGCAATAAATTTTCTGTGATATTGATACGATAAATATTTTGATCTATGATAAAGATCATGGAAGTATACAAATAAAGCAATAGAGGTTTGAGTCTAATAAAGATAGGATTAAAATTAATAAAAGTTAGGTATAATATATGTGCAATGGAAATAAAACGCAATGCGATAATGAATTACCTAATGCAAATTAGATATGAATATTAGATTAAACTCTCAGAATATGAAGTATCATCTTAAGAATTCAGCAGATATAGAGATATATTACATAAATACTTCAAAGATTAATCGAAAGAACGTGACTTAACACGATTTGGAAACCTCCGCTTGACCTTCGTTTTAGTGTCACAAAATCATTATTAACATGTGGAGATTATGTCATCATGGAAAGGATAAGATTAAACTGACACGAGGTCAAGACTCACTGTACGTCTCCAAGGTGGTTCAAGACTGACTGACTGACTGACTGACTGACTGACTGACTGACTGACTGACTGACAGGGGGAGATGATACGAGACGTGATATAAAATCTGTAATCATGATGGGATTGGGACTGACAGGGGGAGATGATACGAGACGTGATATAAAATCTGTAATCATGATGGGATTGCGTCATAAGTGTGCTGCTTGAATAGTAAAATGTAGTCGAAGTACTATAGTCTGTTTTTTAGTAAGATGTTTTTTAAGTAGTCTAACTTTGTAAGACTCAAAGTCAGTAGGTAGAGTGGTAAAATACAGTTCTAACGGTATTAACACAATCTATGAATTGATACAGAACTATATTTGCATAATTGAAGAAATATATAAAGACAGGTTTCACTGTTCCAGCGATAATAACAGAAGTGAGATACTATATAAACATCATGCATGCACGAGATATTATGTTCAGATAAGTTAAATCACTTAAAGATGATCTTAATCCTTCTCTTGGCCAATTAGCAGAAGGATGGACGAAGTATAATGCATAATAGAGGAACTATATTAAGACAAGGTACATGCCTTAATTAAAGACGATCTAATCCCCCTTCTCGATCAACCAGCAGGTAGCAAAGATGACGATTACATTGCTACAAGGAACTATACTTAGAACAAGGACAAGCCTTAAAACGATCTAATCCCCCGTGAACTCATCAACCACAGTAGCAAGTAAGGGATGCGACGAATACACATGCGTATCAGATGAACTATACTAAGAGACAAGGGACATCCTTAATTAAAGAACCGATCTAATCCCCCTTCTCGATCAACCACAGGTAGCAGAAGGATGGACGAAGTACAATGCGGTAACCAAGAACGAATTAAACAAGCACAAGCACTGTAAAGACGACTAATCCCCTAATCTACGATCAACCAGCAGTGGCAGAACGTCGAGTGCGATGGTTATTGCGTAACAGAGGAACTATATTAAGACAAGGTACAAGCCTTAAAGACGATCTAATCCCCCTTCTCGATCAACCAGCAGGTAGCAGAAGGATGGACGAAGTACAATGCGTAACAGAGGAACTATATTAAGACAAGGTACATGCCTTAATTAAAGACGATCTAATCCCCCTTCTCGATTAACCAGCAGGTAGCAGAAGGATGGACGAAGTATAATGCGTAACAGAGGAACTATATTAAGACAAGGTACAAGCCTTAAAGACGATCTAATCCCCCTTCTCGATCAACCAGCAGGTAGCAGAAGGATGGACGAAGTACAATGCGTAACAGAGGAACTATATTAAGACAAGGTACATGCCTTAAAGACGATCTAATCCCCCTTCTCGATCATCCAGCAGGTAGCAGAAGGATGGGCAAGCCGCGTGTGGTGCTGGTAACGGGCGGGGCGGGCTTCGTCGGCTCCCATACCATCCTGGAGCTGCAGAAGGTGGGTCACACAGTCGTGGTGGTGGACAACTGCGTGAATGCCACGGCGGGAGAGAACCAGACGTCCCTGCCCTTAGCCCTCCAGCGGGTCGAGTCCATCACGGGGAAGAAGGTGCACTTCTACATGTTGTCTTTGCTCGACCGATGTGCCCTCATCAAGGTCTTTAGGAAGGTATTTATTTGCCAGACTGCTTGATTTTTTTTTTCTCCTCTTGTTTCGTGTCTTTGTTA
>NW_028234408.1:45199689-45217189 GCF_977035675.1 Penaeus japonicus
ATATATATATATATAATATATATATATATATATATATATATATATATATACATATATATATGTATATATATATATTTATATAAATATTTCTATATATATATATATATATTTATATATATATAATATATATATATATATATATATATATATATATATATATATATATATATATATATATATATAATAGTCTACAAATAACACCTTACGGGAATAAGAGAAAACGAACTCGATTCATGTTATTCATAGAAAATGTCACTTTAGAGGGTAGACTATTTGTATGATAGATTTTTCTTGCATCAAACAGAAATCTAGAGTTATTACAGAAGAACATGAATAGTCCGATATGACAGTAAATAAGACTATGATTATGAATATATGTATCATAATCAATATTTCTATAAAAGTAATAGCGATGATGATGGTGATAATGATGGTAATATCAATAATGACAACAGTGATGATGACAAATGGTTAGGATAATGATAATATTAACGATAGTAATGCTAATAATTACGATAATAATGATAACAATAACGGCAATAATGATAATACTAGTGCCAGTAGTAAAAGTAGTAGTTGTAGTAGTAATGTTAATAATAATGATAATAATGATGGTAATAGTAACAATAATTGTAGTGAACCCTGGGGTCCACCTGGCTCTGGATTCAGGATTGCGAATTGAGAAAGTTACTTAAATACCCGTTGAAAAGGGCCCACTTCCGTTCTCTGTTCGAGTTGCACTTTATTTTCTTTTTTTGTATTTTTAACGGGGACATTTTTATTTTTTCGTGCGTACCTTTTATATTGTAAATTTGTCTTTTATTGATTTTTCGATTGTTGTTTTATAATGTACTTTATATTTTCATCTTTTATTGTATGTATTTTTAATATTCGATTTCAACTATTTAAACCATTGATAAGATATGCCCCCTAATTGGGTATCGGCCAATCAGGTCAACGGGCGTGTTAGTCCAGCCAATCAGGATCGTTCAAGGTCCCGCTCCCCTGCAGTGATTTTCAGGGGCGCGAGAGTTCACGCTCACGCTCACGACTGGCTGGACGCACGCTCCTGTTCCCCCCCCCCCCCCCCGGTCTCGCACTCGTGTTTAGAAGCTAAGTATTTACATAGTATTTTGTGATGGTATTGGCCCAGGTATTAAAAGGCTGTTATTGATTACTTTTTCTTGCGGCACGAGTGATATTTGTAAAATATGAATATAATAAATTAATGTACTATAAAAGAGTATAAGTGTAAGATCCCCCACGAGCGTTCCAGTCAGTCGATTTATTAAATTATAAATGAATTACCATTAAAGGTGCAGAATTAAGTTAATCCTGGTAAATTAATGAATGAGATGCATGACATGATAAATGAAAATATCTAATGAACATACAATGAACTTAGTAGGAAGATAGCGAACGACCACAGCTACCATTTTCTAGTTTTAATGTGAACAATCATAGCGGGTCGGGCACTCACGACCAGACGACCCCGCTACAAGTGGTGGCAGACGGTGTGGATGCTGGAGACTGTTGAACCTGAGTAAAGTTTAACTTTACCATTTTATATGTATTATAAGTTTTTATGGCCAATCCAGAACCTTTGATTTTATCTTGTATTGTTTTATGCGATTGTTTAATAAAACCTTGTATTTCTAAATTTTACTTGATTGAAGTTTTAGTTTAAAGCAGATATAGTGTTCTAATTTCAAGCTATTTCTTATATGTATTAATTTTAGATACTCTAGCATCCCGACCCCATACGTCTTTATATATTGTTTTGTCTACTTTGGAGTACAGTGTCTACCGATATTTTTTGGTTTGCAGATGTCATAGCCAGACCTCCTGCGAGAGGACGAGACTTCACGACCTTGAACCTGGATGGATGAAGATATTGTTCCATGTATGTGGATGAGCGTGTGGTAGCAGGAAGCCCTGAACTGATTCTTATTAGTGGTATGTGAGTATAAGGTGTAACAAGAAATTCTGGTATAAGCGGATCTGTATGTGTCAAGGTGTCTTCTCCAAGCTGTAACGATTTTTTCTCCTGTGATGGTGATCCATGCTGTGACGAGTTGTGTAGGGTTCCATGTTTGTTGGCGTATGAAGTGAGACGAAGACCATCTCGGCGGACCACTCTTCAACCTTCGCTTTCACGGGCCAAAAGGAGGATTGTGCGGAGGTCAGCGCGCTTGATGGGGAAGCACAAGCCAACTCAACGTCACGGGTCACGCGGAGCAACTCCCACAGGATTGCTTAAGCAGCAAGAATCAGGTCACATGGACTCGGAGACTACTTCAAGTCTAGAGGTTCCAGCGGAAGACACACACCTCCAGGAAGACTTAGAAACGCGATCTTCTGAGTCACCTCAACACACAGCATCAACCATGCCGAATTTGTCCGAGTTAACTGCTCAACTTCAGAGTGTTCTTGCTCGTGTGGCTGTCCTCGAGGAGGAGAATGCGACTCTACGACGAACCCAGCCAACATATCAAGCACCACTTAGCGAGATCAGTCATTCTGCCCCATCTATTGAAGAACCACCGCATCTTGCATCTTTAAGAGCTCCCCCTGGCCAGCCAGTATCATCCATTGTCAACCAGGGGATCTGTCAACAGCCACAACCTCAGTATCCTGTCCAAAATATCCATGACAGACCTGCAGTCAGTTTCCGACCTCCAGAGCATCATGCAGTGCCTCCAGCAATACACGGCCGTGATGAGATTCCTGTGTTCTATGGAGAAACGCCAGCATCACAAGCATTGCAACGCAACCGAGAGGTGGAATCCTGGATAGCTACCATCGAGATGCTGACGCGCCCTGCTACAGATGAAGCTTTCATCCGCATGGCAAGGGGAAGATCACGCGGCTATGCGCAGATGGTACTTCTTGGGCCTGCATTCAAGGACATTACGACGTGGCATGAGTTTAAGGCCAAGATACGAACCAAGTTTCGAGGGACGTGTACGGCAGAACGATTCTTTGATATGCTAGCACAGTCACGGATGACACCTGGGCAATCACCCCTTGACTACTATCAAGCAATCGAGATGGCAGTTCTCCAAGGAGCTCGTGATTACCCCTATGATGTTGGAGATGTGGATGGCCTGCTCAGAAGAACCTTCACATCTGGTCTCCCAACTTGGCTTCGAAGGCAGCTCTTGCTCCTGGACTTTACATCAGTCAGCCATATGGCAGAGAAGTGCCAGAAGATATGGGATGCGACAGTTGGGGTAAAGGCTGTCTTGCCGAGTTTCAATGGTGTATCACGAAGGGACCCGGTCTTCAACCAGCATCAGAATCGGCCATTACCGTGTGAAATGCCTATGCCCTTAGGCTACCCACCAGTTGCTGAACTACTACCTGAAGGTGCTACCCCTGCCCTGGAGTATTATAGTGATGGGCCATTCCAAGCAGCAGCTATACAAGGTACTAAAGTATCCTCTTCAGGACAAGCGCAGCCCCATCAGTGGCCCCGACCATCTAAGCAGCACATCCATTGGTCTCCGAAAAATCTAAACAGACCACGTACTCGCCAGGCATCATCACCACACCGCAAGAGGAGCCAACACCGCCCTTGGTGTGATTACCATCGTCTTGAAGGACATGAAACCGCTGAATGCCGTGCTAACAAACGTGTTTGCTATGGATGTGGGGAGCCTGGACATTTTGTAGCTTCTTGTCCCTTTATCCACGGCCGTCCAGGGCAAAACTCCCATCCCTCAGACGGCAGTTCCAGTTCAAGGGAGGCCACCACACAAGACACCTATATCAACACTGAAGGGACGACCACAGGTCGTCTTACTAGTCAACACTAAAGAGATGACTTGTTTCGTCGACACTGGTTCGGAGGTAACTGTAGTGAAGGAGGAAGCAGCCATGCTCCTGCCTGGCATTCGTAGGCTAGGTAGTTCTCGTACACTTAAAGGAGTGGCTGGCACGCCTAAATCTGTGGAAGCGGAAGCGGATTTGAAGTTCACCATCCATTCTCATCTAGATCTTGTTCATAGAGCCTGCATCACATCTGGTATTCACTTTCCAGGAGACATCCTCATAGGGATGGATCTGCTAAGAAGATTGTCCATGACCCTGTCTATTTCGCCAGATTCGAGTTACCTGGAGTTAGATGGTTACCGTCACGAGGTCATGTTCGTGGGCGACGAGTCTTCGCACTGTAGTGAGGTCCCAGCATGTCATGTATCCAAGGGAGAGCTTCCGGAGCCCTCCATTCTTCTACAGCCTCGCTATGTCTCGCCTGTGCATGTAACTGAGAGGATAACCATTGAACCCAAAGCTGGTAGATTTGTTGCAGCTTCCCTCTCGCGTAGTGTTCCTGCCGAAATCCATCTTGCTGTATTAGAAAGTAATACATCACGTTTGTTGGTCCCACGCGCCCTTATCACTGTTCAAGAACGGCGATCTAGTATTTGGGTAGTAAACATGGACCCAAAGCCACGAAAAGTTAGCCCTGGTACTATTGTGGGCTATGCAGAGTACTTAGATCCCTGTGAAATAAGCGAAGGTAGAGAAAATGAACCACATCCTACCTCAGAATCTCTTCAGACATCTAGGGGTGCTGTTGATGAAGATATTGATAGTCGACCCCCTAACTTATGTTGCACCCCAAATGCCCATAAATCTAGTGGATGTCTAGGCTTTCTGGAAGTTGACCATACTGAAGCTGCCTTAGCAACTGAAGCCTCTGGTTACATTGATGTGTTGGACAAGGAACTTACAGCAAACCATGAATTCATTGAAGATGGATTGGATAGTTTTGATGCGTGCCTCGACTTCGGTTATGAACCTGACGAGTTCTTTATATTTCCTGAGACACCCGCTTTTGATGAACTTTGCCCGATTTCGGATAACCCCGAGCAAAATATGAATAGTTCTCCATCTAGCAGAGCCAATCCTATACCAGAAGAACGGTTGAGACTTACACACCTTACGGCTGATCAGAAATCTCGGCTGGTGGGTGTCTTGCAGACTTTTCCCAGACTGTTTACAGGGAATAGAAACACAGTAGGAGCTGTTCCTGGTATTGAACACAGAATCCGCACTAATACAGATGTTCCTGTCTGCGTACGGCAGTGGAGGCTGCCTCAGAGCACAAAGGAAGTCATCCAGCAAGAGTGTAAGACGATGCTGCAGCAAGGTGTGATTGAGCCCTCAACGAGCCCTTGGTTGTCACCAGTAGTCCTTGTTAGGAAGAAGGATGGTTCAGTACGCTTTTGTGTGGACTATCGAGGCCTGAACAAAGTAACAACTCCGGACAGCTATCCACTGCCTCGCATAGATGAGATCATGGATTCTCTATCAGGGAAGACGTGGTTTACTGTACTTGATAGCAGAGCTGCATACTGGGCCGTTTCCGTTAATCCTGAGGACCGTCCGAAGACAGCTTTTACAGATGGGAATCGGCTGTATCAGTTCCGACGCCTTCCATTTGGGTTGTCAACAGCACCGACGACATTTCAAAGGACTATGGATGTCGTCCTCTCTTCTGTCCTTGGGCGACACACACTTGCCTATTTGGATGATGTCGTAGTTGCCTCTACATCCTTCGATGCTCATCTAGCTCACCTCCAAGAGACATTAGGACTTCTCGAAGATGCAGGCATGAAACTTAACCTTGATAAATGCGAGTTCGCCAGACAGGAAGTAAAACTTCTTGGTTTTGTTGTTGGAAAAGATGGTATCCGCCCTAACCCTGACAAAGTGCTAGCAATAGCCGCCATGAAGTGACCAAGATCAGTGCGAGACATCCGCAGATTTCTTGGTGCATGTGGATTTTTTAGGAGGCACATTCCACACTTTGCTACTATTGCCAAGCCTCTAACCCAGCTCACCAAGAAGAATGTGAAGTTTGAGTGGGGAGATGCAGCCCAGCAGGCTTTTGACGTCCTCAAGGAAACTCTGGTTACAGCACCTGTTTTGCGCCTTCCAGATTTTGACCGTCCGTTCGAGGTTCACACTGATGCCAGTGGTCAGGCTCTCGGTGCAGTTCTTCTTCAGAGGGATGACAGAGAAGTGCCACATGCTGTTGCCTACTGGTCAAGGACACTTAAAGATGCAGAATCTCGGTATCCTATCATCGATTTAGAAGCCCTTGCTGTCGTAGAGGCTATTAGGATCTTTGACCCTTACATCTATGGCCGACGTTTTGCAGTCTGGACAGATCATAGCCCATTAACTTCTGTCTTTTCAAGGAAAACTAAGAGTACTAGGCTAAGCAGGTTTGCTCATGAGCTATCTGACTATGATTTCACACTGCATTATAAACAAGGGGCCAGTAATCATGTACCTGACCTACTATCTAGGCCTGCAGGAGAACCTATACGATCACAACATACTTGTCCTGTAGAAAGCTCTGAACATGTAACAATTTCTGAACCCCCACAACAGGCAATATGCCCTTCTGTACGGGATCACCAGGTACAAGGGCAGAGATCAGGTCAGATGCCGAACCTTACATCCCTAGCGTCGCAGCAGATGAGGGAAGAACAGTTACAGGACCCTGTCTGTGCAGATCTAATAGCCTGGCTTGAGAGACGTCAAACCTTACCCAGTGTTCGTCTACCTGCAGCCATATCTAACTTCGAATTACATGATGGAGTATTATACCACCTTCGGCATTTTTCTGATAGAGTTGTTAAGCAGATATATGTTCCATATCATCTGTATGACCAGGCACTACATATGGCTCACCAGCCTCCAACCGCAGCACATCCAGGAGCATTACGCACCTATCAGAACTTGTGTAATAGCTGGTTCTTTCCTAACATGCTTAGTTTGGCTCGAACATATGTCGCCAGATGTGAGACGTGCCAGCGTCGCAAAGCTCCAATGGCTAGAGCACCTATGCAGGGTCACCCACCACCAGAGGCACCCTTGGAGATGGTCTCTGCAGATTTGATGGACCTTCGGAGTTCTGCTCAAGGATTTCGATACGTTTTGTCCATTATTGACCATCACACCCGTTTTCTACAATTGGTACCTCTTAGAGATAAGTCTGCGAATAGGGTTTTGAAAGCTTTTGTTGATCACTTCATTACCTTGTTTGGTCCTCCCGCCCAACTACATACAGATAATGGGTTGGAGTTTTCTTCAAGTGAGTGGCGCTCACTATTGCAGGAATTAGAGATAAAGCATTCCTTTTCTATTGCGTATCACCCCCAGTCGAACGGAGTAGTTGAGAGGAGCAACCGGGTAGTCAAGGATGCCCTTGCAACCTTAGCACAACGTTCACCGTCACAGTGGCCTTCCCACCTACCTGCCGTACGCCTTGCCATTAATTCAGCTATTCATCGGTCCACTGGCGATCAACCATTGTACTTATTGACAGGGAGGATGGCACTTTTTCCTCGTGGTCTGACGAACTTACAAATTGCTGATGAAGGACTTATGCTCAAGTGTCTCGCTGATGCTCGCCGCTTAGCAGTAAAGACCACTTTAGAAACTCGCAAAGCCAATAAAGGGTATTATGACAGAAAAGCAAGGCCTTTACACTTAAAGGAGGGGTCGCTGGTTTTGCGCAAGTTGGAAGGTAACACGAAAGCTCTTGACAACCGCTGGAAGGGACCATATCGGGTTTTAGAGCAGCTCGGTCCTGTTGTCTACAACATACTGGAGTTGCAGCCTCCTCATCGTACTGTACGTATCCATGCCAATCATCTAAGGCCGTTTGTTCCTGCGTCCGAGATCGCCTCTGTGGAGGAGAGTGACCAGCTACAATGTCCTACTCTGAACTTTGAATTCGATGATGTACCAGAACCGTCAAGTGAAACGTCTACCGGTGGTGTGAACGAGAATGGTATTAACAATGAATTTTAGGGTAATACTGAGGAAAATGGTAATAGTGATTAGTGTTGCTCCTGCTGTGTGGAAGGTGTGACTACACGTGCAATTGTATGTGAATGTGTAAGACCATGGTCGTGAAGGTGAGTGTACTCCAAACTTCTTAGGTTCTTTTATACATTAGTTTTATATTACATACCTTATTTGATTACGTTTTATTTCGTTTGTTCTATATTTCATATCATTGATACATGTGTTTTGATCCTTTTGCAGCTTTTACATTTTTTAAGCAATCATGTCCTGTAAATCACTCGGTGGGTGCGAGTTAAAGTTATTGACAGTTCTTTTATGCTTGGTTCACCCATCTCAAAATATGTGAACGGATACTTATCTTTTGATTTCTCCCACAGAAACATGTAAAGGTACAATGCTCATGGTTATGGTTCAGCCTATCCCCAGAAACCAGTGTCACGGATGTCTCGAGTCGCTCCACCTAGCTCCGCGACTCCCGCCCTGGGGAGGGATTGTAGTGAACCCTGGGGTCCACCTGGCTCTGGATTCAGGATTGCGAATTGAGAAAGTTACTTAAATACCCGTTGAAAAGGGCCCACTTCCGTTCTCTGTTCGAGTTGCACTTTATTTTCTTTTTTTGTATTTTTAACGGGGACATTTTTATTTTTTCGTGCGTACCTTTTATATTGTAAATTTGTCTTTTATTGATTTTTCGATTGTTGTTTTATAATGTACTTTATATTTTCATCCTTTATTGTATGTATTTTTAATATTCGATTTCAACTATTTAAGCCATTGATAAGATATGCCCCCTAATTGGGTATCGGCCAATCAGGTCAACGGGCGTGTTAGTCCAGCCAATCAGGATCGTTCAAGGTCCCGCTCCCCTGCAGTGATTTTCAGGGGCGCGAGAGTTCACGCTCACGCTCACGACTGGCTGGACGCACGCTCCTGTTACCCCCCCCCCCCGGTCTCGCACTCGTGTTTAGAAGCTAAGTATTTACATAGTATTTTGTGATGGTATTGGCCCAGGTATTAAAAGGCTGTTATTGATTACTTTTTCTTGCGGCACGAGTGATATTTGTAAAATATGAATATAATAAATTAATGTACTATACAAGAGTATAAGTGTAAGATCCCCCACCAGCGTTCCAGTCAGTCGATTTATTAAATTATAAATGAATTACCATTAAAGGTGCAGAATTAAGTTAATCCTGGTAAATTAATGAATGAGATGCATGACATGATAAATGAAAATATCTAATGAACATACAATGAACATAGTAGAAAGATAGCGAACGACCACAGCTACCCTTTTCTAGTTTTAACGTGAACAATCATAGCGGGTCGGGCACTCACGACCAGACGACCCCGCCTACAGAGTGGTGGGCAACGGTGTGGATGCTTGAGACTGTTGTGAAGGGCCTGAGTAAAGTTTAACTTTTGACGGCATTTTAGTAGTGTAATTTATATGATTTGTTTAAGGCCAATCAAGGAACCTTTGATTTATCTTGTGAGTTGTTTTTATGACGATTGTTTAATAACACCTTGTATTTTTCTAAATTTTACCTTGATGATGAAGTTTTTAGTTTTAAAAAGCAGAAGATAAGTATTGTTCAAATTGTCAACGCTATTTCTTATAGAGTGTAATTAAATTTTAGATAACTCTATAGCATCCCGGCCCACGCGGGAGGGGCGCGGCGCATACGTCTTTATATATTGGTTTGTCTACTCTTTGGAGTTACAGGTTCCTACACGATATTTTTGAGAGGGTTTGTGCAGATGGTCATAGCCAGAACCCACCTGCGAGAGGACGAACTTCCACGACCTTGAACCGTGGATGGAATTGAAGATATTGTTTTCGCATGTATGTGGATGATCCGTGTGGTAGCAGAAGAAGCCTCTGACCCTGACTTGATTAGAGGTATTGTAGTTATGAAGGTGTAACAAGAAATTCTGGTATAGGGAGCGGATCTGTATGTGTCAAGGGGTGTCTTCTCCACACTGTAGACGGATTTTTTTCTCCTGTGATGGTGATCCATGCTGTGACGAGTTTGGTGTAGGGTGCCAGGTGTTGTTGGCGTATGAAGTGAGACCGAAGAACCCATCTCGGCGAGACCACTCTTCAACCTTCGCTTTCCACGGGCCAAAAGGGAGGATTTGGATGGCGCGAGGTCAGCGCGGCTGATGTGGGGAAGCACAAGCCAACTCAACGTCATGGCGGGTGCCACGCGGAGTCACTCCGCACATGCCACAGATTGGCTTAAGAGAGCAAGAAGTCAGGTCCAACAAGACTCGGAACTACTACTCAACGTCTAGAGGAGTCGCAGCGGAAGACACACACCTCCAGGAAGACTTAGGGCAAACGCGATCTCTGGAGTCCAACCTCAACACACAGCGATCAAAAAGAAAGCCATGCCGCATTTTGTTCCGAGTTAGACGTGGCTCAACTTCAGAGTGTTGCTTGCTCGTGTGCAGCTGTCGCTGCGAGGAGGGAGAAATGCGACTGCTACCGTAACACGAACCTCAGCCAAACCTATATCAAGAGCACCACTTAGCGAGACTCGAGTCCATTCTGCCCCAAGGATCTATTTAGAACATGAAGCTCCACCGCAATCTTGCACATAGAGACTTTAAGAAGCTCGCTCCCCTGGCCAGCCAGTATCATGGCCGATTGTCAACCACAGGGTTCTGTCGAACAGCCACAACCTCAGTATCCCAGTGCCAAAATGAGATCGCATGGAGAACAGAACACCTGCAGTCCCAGATTTCCGACCTCCAAAGCATCATGCTGTGCCTCCTACAATACACGGCCGGTGATGGAAAAAGGAGAGGTTCTCTGTGTTCTAATGGAGAAACGCCAGCATCACAGGCGAGCAAACATGTGCAACGGGTGGAGGAAACCGAGAGGATGGAATGCCGTGGATAGCTAACCGATCGAGGATGCTGACCCGCCGCCCTGCTACAGGATGAAGCTTTCAGTCCCATGGCAAGTGGGAAGATCACGGCGGAATAAAGGCTATGGCCAGATGGGTACTGTCTTGAGCCTGCATTCATGGAGACATTACGGACGTGGCATGAGTTTAAAGGGCTCAAGATGACGAAAGCCAAGTTTCCGAGGAGAGCGGGTGTAGTACGGCAGAACGATTTCTTTGATATGCTAGGTCACAGTCCACGGATGACACCTGGGACAAGCGCAAGCGTCCCTATCGCTTCTGATCTACTGATCATAAGCCCGAAATCGAGATGAAGTTTGCTGGCCATCGTAAGAGCCGGTGATAGCACCAGCCTATGATAGTTTGGAGATGTGAATGGCGCTGCTCAGAGCGTGAACCTTCAATCAAACATCGAGGGTCCTCGCCAACTTGGCTTCGGAAGCAGCTCTTGCTCCTGGACTTTAGACATCAACCCGAGTGGGGCCATATGGCAGCAGAAGAATGCCAAAGAAGATATGGGATGCGAAGACAGTTGGGGACAAGAGGCTGTCATGTGCCGAGGTTTTCAATTTGTACAGGAGGAGAGGGAAGGGAGGTGGGTGTATACACGAAGGGACCCGGTCTTCAATACCAGACGGTCAGAATCGCCATTACCCAGTGTGAACATCCTATGCCCTTAGCTAGAGCCACACGCAGTTGGCACAGCGAACTGCGCTACACTGAAGGTGACTAACCAACCCGCCTGCCCTGGAGTATATATAGTGAGGGTGAGGGCCATAGGTCCAAGGCAGCAGCTATACAAGGTACCTAAAGTATCCTCTTCAGGACAAGCGCAGCCCCATCAGTGGGGCCCTCCTCAGCCCCATCAGTGGGCCCCGACCATCTTAAAGCAGCACATCCATTGGTCTCCGAAAAATCTAAACAGACCACGTACTCGCCCAGGCATCATCACCCCAAGACCACAGCCGCAAGAGGAGCCAACACCGCCCTTTGTGTGATTACCATCGTCTTGAAGGACAGAGTGAAACCGCTGAATGCCGTGCTAACAAACGTGTTTAGAGGCTATGGATGTGGGGAGCCTCGGGAAAGACATTTTGTAGCTTCTTGTGGTCGCCCTTTATGCCACGGCCGTCCAGGGCAAAACTCGAGGACCATCCCTCAGAGACGGCAGTTCCAGTCAGTGCAAGGGATGGCCACCACACAAGACACCTATATCAACACTGAAGGGACGAACCACAGGTCCGTCTTACTAGTCAACACTAAAGGAGATGACTTGTTTCGTCGAAACAGCTGGTTCGGAGAGGTAACTGTAGTGAAGGAGGAAGCAGAGCTTAAAAAAGCCCCCCCCCCATTTTTTTTATTTTTTGGCTGCTCCTGCATGCCTGGCCCAGAGTCGTAGGGACTAGGTATTAGGTTCTCGTACACTTAAAGGAGTGGCTGGCACGCTAAACTAAATCAGTGGAAGCGGAAAGCGGAGTTTAGTGAAGTGTACACCAGATCACACATATTGCTGTCTCATCCTAGATCTTGTTCATAGAAGCCTGCATCACATCTGGTATTGGCACTTTCCAGGAGACATCCTCATAGGGATGGATCTGCTAAGAAATTAGATGAGTCCCCTGACCCTTCTATTTCGCCGCCAGATGTCGAGTTACCTGGAGTCTTAGATGGTTTTTACCGTCACGAGGTCATGTTGCGAGTGGGCGACGAGGTCTGGGACTTCTTCCGCACTGTAGTGAGGTCCCATGCATGTCATGTATCCAGAAGGGAGAGCTTCCGGAGCCCTCCATTCTTGCTACAGCCAATGTCTTAATGCTATGTCGTCGTCGCCTGTGCATGTAACTGAGAGGATAACCATTGAACCCAGAAGCTGGTAGTAGAAGATTTTGTTGCAGGGCTTCCTCTCGCGTAGTTTAGTTGTCCTGCCGAAATCCATCTTGCTGTATTAGAAAGTAATCTACAGTCACGGTTTGTTGGTTCGGACACCACGACGCTGCCCTTATCACTGTTCAAATGAACGCGCGATCGTACAGGTATTTGGGTAGTAAAGCAGTGGTGACCCAAAGCCACGAAAAAGTTAGCCCTGGTTACTAGGTACTATTGTGGTGGCTATGCAGAGTACTTAAGATCCCTGTGAAATAAGCGAAGGTAGAGAAAATGAACCACATCCTACCTCAGAATCTCTTCAGAACATCTAGGGGGTGCTGTTGATATGAAGATATTGTGAGAGTCGACCCCCTAACTTATGTTGCAACCCCCAAATGCCCCATAAATCCTAGTGGATGTCTAGGCTCTTCTGGAAGTTTGAACCATACTGAAGCGTGACACTTAGCAACTGAAAAAAGAGGCCTCTGGTTACATTGATGTGTTGGGACAAGGAACTTACAGCAAACCATGAATTCATTGAAGATGGATTGGATAGTTTTGATGGCGTGCCTCGACTTCGGTTATTGAACCTGACGATTCTTTATATTTCCTGTAGACACCCGCTTTTGATGAACTTTGCCCGATTTCGGATAACCCCGTGCACATAATATGAAATTAGATTCTCCATCTAGGCAGAGCCAATCCTATACCAGAAGAACGGTTGAATTGAGACTTACACACCTTCCGGCTGATCAGAAATCTCGGCTGGTGGGTGTCTTGCAGACTTTGCACTTCCCAGACTGTTTACAGGGAATAGAAACACAGTAGGAGCTGTTCCTGGTATTGAACACAGAATCCGCACTAATACAGATGTTCCTGTCTGCGTACGGCAGTGGAGGCTGCCTCAGAGCACAAAGGAAGTCATCCAGCAAGAGTGTAAGACGATGCTGCAGCAAGGTGTGATTGAGCCCTCAACGAGCCCTTGGTTGTCAACCAGTAGTCCTTGTATATATATATAGGAAGAAGGCATATGGTATGGTTCAGTACGCTTTTGTGTGGACTATCGAGGCCTGAACAAAGTAAAGTAGTAAACAACTCCGGGGGGAAACAGCTATCCACTGCCTCGCATAAGTTTTATTGAGATGAATCATGGATTCTCTATCAGGGAAGACGTGGTTTACTGTACTTGATAGCAGAGCTGCATACTGCCGTTTCCGTTAATCCTGAGGACCGTCCGAAGACAGCTTTTACAGATGGGAATCGGCTGTATCCAGTTTTCCGACGCCTTCCATTTGGGTTGTCAACGCACCGACGAACCGACATTTCAAAGGACTATGGATGTCGTCCTCTCTTCTGTCCTTGGGCGACACACACTTGCCTATTTGGATGATGTCGTAGTTTGCCTCTACATCCTTCGATGCTCATCTAGCTCACCTCCAAGATACATTATGGACTTCTTGAAGATGCAGGCATGAAACTTAACCTTGATAAATGCGAGTTTGCAAGACAGGAAGTAAAACTTCTTGGTTTTGTTGTTGGGAAAAATGGTATCCGGCCTAACCCTGACAAAGTACTAGCAATAGCCGCCGTGAAGCGACCAAGATCAGTGCGAGACATCTGCAGATTTCTTGGTGCATGTGGTTTTTTTAGGAGGCACATTTCACACTTTGCTACTATTGCTAAGCCTCTGATCCAGCTCACCAAAAAGAATGTGAAGTTTGAGTGGGGAGATGCAGCCCAGCAGGTTTTTGACGTCCTCAAGAAAACTCTGGTTACAGCACCTGTTTTGCGCCTTCCAGATTTTGACCGTCCGTTCGAGGTTCACACTGATGCCAGTGGTCAGGCTCTCGGTGCAGTTCTTCTTCAGAGGGATGACAGAGAAGTGCCACATGCTGTTGCCTACTGGTCAAGGACACTTAAAGATGCAGAATCTCGGTATCCTATCATCGATTTAGAAGCCCTTGCGGTCGTAGAGGCTATTAGGATCTTTGACCCTTACATCTATGGCCGACGTTTTGCAGTCTGGACAGATCATAGCCCACTAACTTCTGTCTTTTCAAGGAAAACTAAGAGTACTAGGCTAAGCAGGTTTGCTCATGAGCTATCTGACTATGATTTCACACTGCATTATAAACAAGGGACCAGTAATCATGTACCTGACCTACTATCTAGGCCTGCAGGAGAACCCATACGATCACAACATACTTGTCCTGTAGAAAGCTCTGAACATGTAACAATTTCTGAACCCCCACAACAGGCAATATGCCCTTCTGTACGGGATCACCAGGTACAAGGGCAGAGATCAGGTCAGATGCCGAACCTTACATCCCTAGCGTCGTCTCGCAGCAGATGAGGGAAGAACAGTTACAGGACCCTGTCTGTGCAGATCTAATAGCCTGGCTTGAGAGACGTCAAACCTTACCCAGTGTTCGTCTACCTGCAGCCATATCTAACTTCGAATTACATGATGGAGTATTATACCACCTTCGGCATTTTATTGATCGAGTTGTTAAGCAGATATACGTTCCATATCATCTGTGTGACCAGGCACTACATATGGCTCACCAGCCTCCAACATCAGCATATCCAGGAGCATTACGCACCTATCAGAACTTGTGTAACAGCTGGTTCTTCCCTATTATGCTCAGTTTGGCTCGAACATATGTCGCAATATGTGACACATGCCAGTGTCGCAAAGCTCCAATGGCTAGAGCACCTATGCAGGGTCACCCACCACCAGAGACACCCTTGAAGATGGTCTCTGTAGATTTGATGGACCTTCGGAGTTCTGCTCAAGGATTTCAATACGTTTTGTCCATTATTGACCATCACACCTGTTTTCTACAATTGGTACCTCTAAGGGATAAGTCTGCAAAGGGTTTTGAATGCTTGTGTTGATCACTTCATTACCTTGTTTGGTCCTCCCGCCCGACTTCATACAGATAATGGGTTGGAGTTCTCGTCAAATGAGTGGCGCTCACTATTGCAGGAATTAAAGATAAAGCATTCCTTTTCTATTGCGCACCATCCCCAGTCGAACGGAGTAGTTGAGAGGAGCAACCGGGTAGTCAAGGATGCCCTTGCAACCTTAGCACAACGTTCACCGTCACAGTGGCCTTCCCACCTACCTGCCGTACGCCTTGCCATTAATTCAGCTATTCATCGGTCCACTGGCGATCAACCATTGTACTTATTGACAGGGAGGATGGCACTTTTTCCTCGTGGTCTGACGAACTTACAAATTGCTGATGAAGGACTTATGCTCAAGTGTCTCGCTGATGCTCGCCGCTTAGCAGTAAAGACCACTTTAGAAACTCGCAAAGCCAATAAAGGGTATTATGACAGAAAAGCAAGGCCTTTACACTTAAAGGAGGGGTCGCTGGTTTTGCGCAAGTTGGAAGGTAACACGAAAGCTCTTGACAACCGCTGGAAGGGACCATATCGGGTTTTAGAGCAGCTTGGTCCTGTTGTCTACAACATACTGGAGTTGCAGCCTCCTCATCGTACCGTACGTATCCATGCAAATCATCTAAGGCCGTTTGTTCCTGCATCCGAGATCGACTTTGTGGAGGAGAGTGACCAGTTACAATGTCCCGCCATGAACTTTGAATTCGATGATGTGCCAGAACCGTCAAGTGGGACGTCTACCAGCGGTGTGAACGAGAACGGTATTAACAATGAAATTCCTGGTAATAATGAGGAAAATGGTAATAGTGATTAGTGTTGCTCCTGCTGTGTGGAAGGTGTGAGTACATGTGCAGTTGTATGTGAATGTGTAAGCTCATGGTCGTGAAGGTGAGTGTACTCCAAAATTCTTAGGTTCTTTTATACATTAGTTTTATATTACATACCTTATTTGATTACGTTTTATTTCGTTTGTTCTATATTTCATATCATTGATACATGTGTTTTGATCCTTTTGCGGCTTTTACATTTTTTATGCAATCATGTCCTGTAAATCACTCGGTGGGTGCGAGTTAAAGTTATTGACAGTTCTTTTATGCTTGGTTCACCCATCTCAAAATATGTGAACGGATACTTATCTTTTGATTTCTCCCACAGAAACATGTAAAGGTACAATGCTCATGGTTATGGTTCAGCCTATCCCCAGAAACCAGTGTCACGGATGTCTCGAGTCGCTCCATCTAGCTCCGCGACTCCCGCCCTGGGGAGGGATTGTAGTGAACCCTGGGGTCCACCTGGCTCTGGATTCAGGATTGCGAATTGAGAAAGTTACTTAAATACCCGTTGAAAAGGGCCCACTTCCGTTCTCTGTTCGAGTTGCACTTTATTTTCTTTTTTTGTATTTTTAACGGGGACATTTTTATTTTTTCGTGCGTACCTTTTATATTGTAAATTTGTCTTTTATTGATTTTTCGATTGTTGTTTTATAATGTACTTTATATTTTCATCTTTTATTGTATGTATTTTTAATATTCGATTTCAACTATTTAAACCATTGATAAGATATGCCCCCTAATTGGGTATCGGCCAATCAGGTCAACGGGCGTGTTAGTCCAGCCAATCAGGATCGTTCAAGGTCCCGCTCCCCTGCAGTGATTTTCAGGGGCGCGAGAGTTCACGCTCACGCTCACGACTGGCTGGACGCACGCTCCTGTTACCCCCCCCCCCCCGGTCTCGCACTCGTGTTTAGAAGCTAAGTATTTACATAGTATTTTGTGATGGTATTGGCCCAGGTATTAAAAGGCTGTTATTGATTACTTTTTCTTGCGGCACGAGTGATATTTGTAAAATATGAATATAATAAATTAATGTACTATACAAGAGTATAAGTGTAAGATCCCCCACCAGCGTTCCAGTCAGTCGATTTATTAAATTATAAATGAATTACCATTAAAGGTGCAGAATTAAGTTAATCCTGGTAAATT
>NW_028234408.1:45226765-45229265 GCF_977035675.1 Penaeus japonicus
AATATATATAATGGAGACAATTGCTTATGTTTCATTCATCATATTTCATCATATTTCACTCATCATCTTTCTTGGTTTCTGAGAGAGAGAGAAAGAGAAAGAGAGAGAGAGAAAGAGAGAGAGAGAGAGAGAAAGAGAGAGAGAGAGAGAGAGAGAGAGAGAGAGGGTGACGACGCAAGATGAGAGAGTGAGGATAGGGAGGAGAAGAGAGAGAAGAGAGGAGAGGAGGAACGTGAGAGAGGGTGATGGAGGAGAGGAACGTGAGGAGGAAATAAGAAGAGAGATGAGAGAGAGAGAGAGAGAGAGAGAGAGAGAGAGAGAGAGAGAGAGAGAGAGAGAGAGAGAAAGAGAGAGATAGCTAGATAAACAGATGGATTGATAGATAGATAGATAAATATATATATATAGAGAGAGAGAGAGAAAGAGAAAAAGAGAAAGAGAGAAGGAGAAAGAGAGAGATAGAGAGAGATGTACAGACAGACAGGTAGATAGCTATATAGCTAGATAGAGACTAAAATATCTCTACTCTAACGGAAAGAACTAAATAACACATATACTTTATAACACATATACTACAAACAACTACACCAACATACAGACAAACACACCTACTTACATTCATAAACAAGCATTTTCAACTTACAATAAAACACATAAGTATAGAGATAGAGAGATTTTCCAGTCAATCTATCTATATATCTGAGAATCTATCCATCTATCCATCCAGCTACAAATATGTGCATTGTATGTACGTGAGTGCTTGCCTGTGTGTATCGTTGATCTGTTAGTTTATGTACGTAAATGTTGAGTCATATATACCTACATTCATATATAATATGTAAGAGACACTGGTTTGGAAGCAGCCGTTATAGAGGTTTTAGATAAAAAGGTGTTGCTAGATATGTGTATGTATACGTGCATGTGGCTGTCTGTGTGTGTCTGTGTGTGTATATCTTCATGTGTTTATGATCTTTAATCAGGCCTACATATCCACACCCATATTTGATGTAGAAATGGGATCTGTTTATAGATATCCGTTTATATCGGTGTTTCATAATCTCAAGAATTCAAAATGTAGTTCTCAGTTATCGTAATACTTCTCCCTTTCAATATTGCAAGATGCAGTCAGATTCCCTCTGATCAAGTTATCTGTTCTTCAGCTTTATCTTATTCATTATTCACGATATGAGGGTTTTTATCCATCTTTATTCATTATCGCACTCATGGTTGGTCTTGGGTAGGATAAAGGGAGGGGAATGAGAGAGAAGAAAGGAAGGGAGTGGGAAGAAAGAGAAGAGAAGGGAGGAGGAGAAGAAGAGGAAGAAAGGGGGAGATGATGAGGAAGACAAAGAAATAGAGGAAAGATGATGAAAAAGATGAAATGGATAAAAGGAGGAGGAGAAAGAGTATAAGGAGATGAAGAGGAAGTGGAGAATAAAAAGAAGGGGAAAAATAAGAAGAGAAGAAGAAGAGAATGATGAATGAAAAGAAGAAACGATTAAGATGAATATGAAAAGGGAGAAGTATGATGGTGAAAAAAGCATTAGTAGTAGAAGATGAAATAAATAAATAAATGAAGGACGAAAAGGAGGAGAGATAAAAGAAAGAAAGAAAAAAAAGGCAAGATAGAAAAGAAAAGAAAAGAAAAAATAAAGAAGCTAAAGAAGAAGAAGATGGAAAATAAAAATAGTATTAGAAGGGGGAAAAAGAATTTTTAGTTTTTTGTTTTGTTTTTTGTTAGTTAAATAGTTTTTTTGGTTTTGTTTTTTGTTGGTTTTTTTTTTTTTAAATGGAAAAAAAAAAAAAAACCAGAAAAAAGATAAAAAGAAAACAAGCAAACGAACAAACCCACAAACAACAACAACAACAAAAACAACAACAACCAAAACCATCTTATTCCCTAAGAACCCATGCCATGCCCAAGCATTTCTCTCGCTCATAGAAATATAAACTTCTCACTGCAGTTATACCAGATGAATAATCAGCCTTGAACCAATTATGGACAGACGAGGAACAGAGAGATTCCTCGCTACTCTGTTCTGGCAACATCTGTTTGCGTCTTGTCTTTTGGGAAATTCTGGGTTAGGGATATTGAGAGAAGGGAGAGAGATGGAGAAAGGGGGAGAAGGATATATATATATATATATATATATATATATATATATATATATATATATATATATAGAGAGAGAGAGAGAGAGAGAGAGAGAGAGAGAGAGATATAGAGAGAGAGAGAGAGAAGAGGATAAAGAGAGAGAGATAGAGCGAGAGGGAGAGAGAGAGAGAGAGAGAGAGAGAGAGAAAGCTGAGGAGAGAGAGAGAGAAAGAGAGAGGATTGAAGGAAGAGCGAGAGAGAGAGAGAGAGGAGTGAGAGGAGAGAGAGTGAGGGGAGTCGAGAGGAGAGAGAGGAGAGAGATGGAGGGATGAGAGAGAGAGAAGGAGAAAGCGTTGTGGAGGGAGAGGGAAGAGAGAGAGAGATGACCGAGAGGGAGAGAAGAGG
>NW_028234408.1:45246765-45249265 GCF_977035675.1 Penaeus japonicus
TGTATCATATAGCCTGTATATATTATACTATATGTTTGTATGTGTGTTTTGTATTGTGTGTATGTATTAAACTATGTGCATTGTATGTGTTTACTGTATTGCATCTATGTATCAGAAGAATATATATAATTGTTTTGTAAAATATATAATAGCAGAAGGAATGTAATCAACTTATCCAAAATGTTAATGATGATAGCGAAAGATATGTTTGATGATGATATAATGAATGAATATAATATGGAAAATGATAATAAGAGTAACAGTAACACTTGCAACAAGTGGTTATGATAATCATGATGAAAGTAATGCTTGTTCTTGCTGTTGTTGATGAAGATGACAATATAATCATGAAAACAATGATGATGACAACAATACTTGCAAAATAATAATGATAATATATACATACATATATATATATATATATATATATATATATATATATAATATATATATAAAATATATATAGATATATATATATAGCCATGCATTATATATAAATAAATAAAATTAAAATAAATAAATATATAAATATATATATATATTTATATATATATATATATATATATATATATATATATATATATATGCATATATATACATATACATACGTACATACACTAACACACACCACAACACACCCAACGCACAGCACACACGCTGACACAAACACACACCAACACACTTATATATAAAATATATATACTATTATATTATTATTTATTTATATATTTATATTCTATATATATCAATATTATATATATACTATATGAATATATATATATATATTATAGATTATATATATAGAAGAGTATATATATAGTATATAATATATATATTGAATTTATATATAATTATATATATCATATATATATATATATATAATATATATATATGATATATAATAATATATAATATATATATAAATATATATATTAAAAACACACTCACTAGTATCACACTACACTAACACACAATCGTCCGCACACACTCGTCTCTCTCTATAGAATAATATATATAGAGAGAAGAGAGGAAGAGTAGAGAGGAAGTAGATGATGGAGAGAGGAGAGGAGATGAGAAGAAAGTAGGAGACCAGAGAGAGAGTGGCAGGAGAGAGAGAAAGAGATAGAAAAAGAGAGAAAGAGAGAGAAAGAGATAAGTAAAGAGAGAAAGAAAAAACAAATATATATATAGAGAGAGATAGAGAGGAGCAAAAGAAGAGACAAAAGAACTACACAAGATACTATCTGAACATGTAGGTCCCACACTGAACCAGTGTTAAAACAGGTTAAATGGCGGTGTGCTAACGTGTGTATATACATCTTAATACAAGGGCGTGATGAAATGTAAGTTTATGTTTGTGGTAAGCGTTAGTGCATAAGTATAAATGTTGAGTGAAATTGGGAGATATATGTATGAGTACTCGTGAAAAAAAATATACGTGAAAATATGCTTGTTCAGTTTGGATTTAAGCAAATAATTTCACGTGCTAATGATAACAAGGATGATAGGTAATGTCAAGTAGCCCTCATGATTTAATATTCATTAATTTAAATAAATATTAATAACTCATTATAATATTAATAAGTTATAGATTATAATTTATATTAGAATTAAATTATAAGCTTAATAATCAATTGAATAAACAAAAAAAATATATATATATAAATTTATACTATTATATATAATATATCTAATATATGAATATTAAGAATATATAATATCTATATATAATTCATATCATCATTATCCTAATAATGAGATGAGGCTTATATATGATGATGATATATACTAATTATATATATAATCTATAAATATAAATATATATCAATATATTTATCAAACAAATAAACTATATATATATATGTATGTAATGTAAAACTAATGTATGTATGTATACAAGTAATAAAAATGAGGAAATATATGATGAATAAACATATATATAACATATGTATAAATATATATATAAACAATGAACTATTATAATATATAGTTTCATAGTTTTAGAAGGTATGGTATGTATGTATGTTTGTAGTTTAAATAACATATATACATTGATATGTCAATATATTATATATATACATAATATATATATATATATATAAACTAAATAAATAAATATATGATTATTATATAGATAGATATATATATATATATATATATAAAGTAGTATTATATATATATTTATATATAAATATATCTGATATATACATATATATTAGATTTGGTATATTATATATATATACATACATTTATCTATCATATTTATAAATATATATATAAATATTATATATTTATAAAAATTTTATATATATTCTTTGTATACACCACCCACCCCCAAGCACAACACAAACCACACACATCAAGCCAAACCACACACACAATAAAACCAAGATGGACACTCGTGTGAAATCATTATCTCCTTAGAAATATCAATCAATATCATTAACATTGCTTCCATCCATGAAAAAAAAAAAAAATCGTAATGAATATCAGAAAAAAG
>NW_028234408.1:45252971-45255471 GCF_977035675.1 Penaeus japonicus
TATCATCATCATTACTACTACTACTATCATCATAATGATAATTATTGTCATCATTATTATAGTTAGTTTTGGGAGGTGACGGGTTTTAGTATGTAAAAGATGCTATTGGGAGGAAAATGGAGAGAGATAAAGGGAACGAACAAGAAGACAGAGATAAGATACAGAGAGAAATAGATCGGGAGAGAGAGAAGGAAAGAAAGAAAAAATAGAGAGAAAAATAGATAGAGAGATAGATAGATAGGTAGATAAACAGACAGATAGATAGATCGAAAGCGAAAGATAGAGAAAGAAATAATTCGAGAGAGAAAGAAACAGAGCGAAATAGATCGAAAATGAAAGAGAGAGAGAGATGTAGAGAGAAAGAAAGAGATAGCAACAGATAGATAAATAGAGAAAGAGAGAGACAGAGAAGAGAGAGAGAGAGAGAGAATAAGAGAGAGAGAGAGAGAGAATAAGAGAATAAGAGAGAGAAAGAAAGAAACGAAGAGACACAAAGAGAGAGAGAGATAGATAGAGAGAGAAAGAGAAAGAGAATGAGAGAGAGAGAGAGAGAATAAAATGAACACGAACTTCCAGACTCCCTCCCTTGCCTCGTTCATCATCGCGTGTGTACCCGAAAGTGACCTTTGTCCGAGCCAAATATGGAAACTTATAATTTCTCATGGATTTCATATCTTTGGATTATTGTCATTATCATTTTCTCATCCAAATCCTAAGAAGAAAATTAAGGAAATGAAGAGAAACGTGTAGATAACGATTTTTTTTTTCGCTACGCAATCGACCTGAAAACGAGATTAAATTGAATCAGAAACAACAAATTTCACTAGATTTGATGTAAGCAAACAAAGAAAATTAAATGAAAAAAAATGATTTCATATAAGATGGCGATTTTTTGTTTTCGTTACTTCAAAAAAAGAAGAAAATACAGATTGATACCAAATTAATGAAAGAGAGAGAGAGAGAGAGAGAGAGAGAGAGAGAGAGAGAGGAGAAGAGAGAAAGAGAGAGAGAGAGAGAGAGAGAGAGAGAGAGAGAGAGAGAGAGGAGAGAGAGAGAGAGAGAGAAAGAGAGAGAGCGACCGAGAGAGAGAGAGAGAGAGAGAGAGAGGAGAGAGAGAGAGAGAGAGAGAGAGAGAAAGGAGAGGAGAGGAGAGAGAGAGAGAGACAACTTGATAAATAAAAGAGAGAATGATAGACAAAAAGATAAATAGGTATATAAATCAAAATATAAAATCATAAACACGTATAGATATATACAAGATTTCACACACAAATAAATCCCGATATTCATGCAGATCTTGATTATGCATGACTGACAACACATCCCCTGCTTCTGTTAGATAAAATATTTCAGTCCCCTAGATAATAATGATTAAAATATAAATTTGATTTTCCTAAGATCCCCCCCCTAAAAAAAAAAAAAAAAATCAAGATGTCCTTAAGGATTTTTAATTGAACAGACAAAATATGAAGAACAAATTATATTATAGAATTGCTGATACATCTCCTTGTCCCAAATCTGGTAGTTTCCCTCCTTCCCTCCTTTCCCCTTGGGAGAAAAAAAAGGAACATCTTGAAGTCTTGTGCTTTTTAAATGAAGATTGATAATGAAAGCTCTCAGGTTGCCGGAGGAAGGAATGAAACGTTTCATTGAATGCGTTGAAATGTTGCAAGCCTTTAGTGCTCGGCCGAAGATTGGTGGCTAGCTTTTGGGTTCGTTCGCGTTAAGTAAAATTATTATCATTAGCCTTCTTGGGAGTTCATGATTAACGTTATATCTGTAACGATACTGAAATAATTGGTAACAATATCAAATACCTTGTTTTTTTCTTTTTCTTAGAAATACATTAAAATTATCCTCTTTTACAAGGCCATGGTGATATAATTTTTATTTACTTTTTTAATCTACAACGAAAGAAAAAAAAAAAATCACAAGTAATATCCATAACTACCCTTAATTACCCTTAGCATTTCCGTACGACTACCATTAAACAACATACAAGATACAAACAGATAAAAAGAATCAAATCCATCCTGCTTGCGTATAATAATGATTAATGAATGCTAATCAGGCTGCAAGCATCAAACATCAGACAACAAAGCATTATCTCCGAAACACAATATCACTTAATGAACCCCACAAACTCACCATTAATAATCAGCATAAACACCGTTGGAAGAAGCAGAATTAGACAACATGAATGAGAATAACAAAAACATTAATATTCCAAAAAAGAAAAAAAAAAAAAAATAGCGTGATTATATATTAGAATGATGATTATCAATTATCTATTTATTCTTAAGGGAACTAAGAACACCGCAACAGGAGCAACAACAATAACAAAAACAATATATAAAGCGATGATTTTATCTTATTTGAATTAACATTAACAATCATTATTTTTATTGTTATGGGAGCCAAAAGACACAATAACAACAACAAAATCTATAACGGTGATGACAGCAACAGTGACAACAAGAACAACATTGACAACAACAAC
>NW_028234408.1:45265471-45272773 GCF_977035675.1 Penaeus japonicus
TCTTGTTTACCTGTTTGTATATAATTTCGCTGGCCTGCTTGATATGCATCTTCCATGTCTGCTTTCTTGATTTCCTGCTTGTCTACTTTTTATGCTTTTTGACTTTCCTGATTGTTTTTTTTATGTTCTTTTCTTGTTTGTTTCTTTTCTTGTTTCTTGCTTGCTTTTTTGATGTTCTTTTCTTGTTTCTTGCTTGTCTACTTGCTTCCCATCTTGCTTATTCTTTTTGCTTGCTTGCCTTCTTTTATTTTTTGTTTAGCTACTTTCCTGACTGCTTGCCAACTTACTATAAATGTCCTTGTCTGCTTGCTTCCTTGTTTGCGTGTTTTAAGTTCTTGCTCTCCTACTTTATTTGCTTTCTAACTGCTTGTCATTTCTGTCTCTTGTGTGCGTTTTTGATTGCCTAGCGCTTTTTGCTTGCATTCCTTTCTTGGTTTCTTGCTTCTCTGCTTTCTAAGTTTCTTGTTTGTTTTTTTATGTGTGTGTTTTCTTTTGTTTTTCTTGTTTGCTTGCGGGCCCTTTTTATACCTTATTTTCTATCACACTTGCCTACTCTGTTTTCCTCAGTGTTTATTTACTTGTTTTTCCTTCTCGCTTGTTTGTCTTACCGTCTGCTTGGTTGCTTGTATTTTCCTTTATGTTTGCTTGTTTTTTCTTCTTGTTTGCCTTACTCCTTTTATTATTCCTTTCCTGATTTCTTTCTTTCATTCCTCTTTGCCTGCTTGCTTTCATTGGTCTTTGATCTTTCAGTCTCACGATGGGAACAGTGCTTGATTGTTTGTTCGTTCGTTTGTTTGAGAGTGATTATTGATGTTTTTTTATTTGTTCTTTTGATAATTATTCATTTATTGATTTATATATCACACACTCAGTACACACATACATACACGCAAGCTACCACCTACACACACAAACACACACACACACACGCAAGCACTTCCCTCTTCCCTCCCTACACACCCTAACTACTCCCCTACTCCTACCTCCACCCTCTCCTCCTCTCCCCATACACCTCCCTCCCTCCTTCCCCTTTATCTCTCTCTCCTTCCCTCCCTTTTCCTCCATCTCTCCCTTCTTCCCTTCCCTCCCCTCCCCTCCTTCCTTCCCTCCCTTCTATCCTTCCCTCCCTATCTCCCTCCCTCCATCTCTCCCTTCTTCCCTCCCCTCCCCTACATTTCTCCCTCTTTCCCTCCCCTCCCCTCCTTCCTTCCCTCCCTTCCATCCTTCCCTCCCCCCGTCCATCTCTCCCTCCTTCCCTTTCCTCCATCTCTCCCTCCTCCCCTTCTTTCGCACCCTCCTTCCCTCACCTCCCCTGCTTACCCCTGAACGTTTCCCCTACTCCCTACCCTACCCAACTATTCCCCCCCTCGCTTGACCCCCCTCCCCCCACCCCTCTACCAACTACCATCCTCCCCCTTCTCCCATAATATCTATTACCCAACCTCCCTCTCCTATCCCCCCCCCCCTGCCACATCTTAACCCCTTCCTCTACCCCTCCCCATCCCCCCCACACCTCCACTCTTCCCCCTATCCTCCCTCCCCCCTTAACTACCCCCTCCCCCTCCCCATCCCCCACACACCTCAACTCTTCCCCCTATCCTCCCTCCCCCCCCTTAACTACCCCGTCCCCCTCCCCATCCCCCACACACCTCAACTCTTCCCCCTATCCTCCCTCCCCCCCTTATCTACCCCCTCCCCCTCCCCATCCCCCACACACCTCAACACTTCCCCCTATCCTCCTTCCGCCCCTTATCTACCCCCTCCCCCTCCCCCTCCCCCTCCCCCACACACCTCAACTCTTTCCCCCTATCCTCCCTCCCCCCCGTTATCTACCCCCCTCCCCCCCATCGTGTGTCACTGATGTTTACCGCTTCCAAGTGACAGCCGTAAATGCCCCCGGGCGAGCGAACGAGCGGGCGAGCGGTAAGCAAGAGGCTCAGGGGAATGGGGAGTAGGGGTATGTGTGGGGGTGGGGGGTGGGGGGGAGAGACAAGTTCCTCCCCCCTCCCCCCCCCCTCAAATATGATCTTCGTAAACGAGGCAAGTGGTGGGCGACGCGAGAAGAAAGTGGGTTTGAAGCGAAATGTTTTGGGCTTTTTTTTTTTATCTATTTATTTTTTCATTTGTTATCGTTTAGCTGTACCTGCTTGTTGTTTTGTTTGCTTTGTTTGTTTGTTTGTTTGTGTGTCTATTCCTCCTGCTGTTCCTTCCCTCTCTCCCTCCTTCTTTCCTTTTCTTCCATCCCTTCCACCCTCCCTCCTTCCCTCCCTCCCTCCTTCCCTCCCCCCCTTTTTCCTTCCCTCCCTCCCTCCTTTCCTCCCTGCTCCTTCTCTCCCTCCCTCCATCTTTTCACCCCCCTCCTTCCCTCCCTCCCTCCTTTCCACTCTCCCTCCTTCCCTCCCTCCACCCTCCCCTCCCTCCCTGCACCTTCCCTCCCTAAATCTCCCTCCCTCCCTTCCACTCTCCCTCCCTTCTACTCTCCCTACTTCCCTCTCTCCCACCTCCCCTCCCTCCCTCCATCTCCCTCTCTCCCTTCCACTCTCCCTCCTTCCCTCCCTCTCACTCCCTCTCTCCCTCCTACCTCCCCTCCCTCCCTCCATCTCCCTCCCTCCCTCCCTCCCTCTCTACTTCATTTCTTTTGTTATTTTTCGCCACGTGGTTTATGTTCCGAACCCGAGTCGGAGGTTCATTCATTACGACTCGGAAACTACAGCTTGTTTTCGGGGGCAGAGGGGGGAGGGGGGGAGGGGAGAGGTAGAGGGAAGAGGGGGAGGGGGGGAGGAGATGGGGGATGTTGAGGAAGGGGGGAGGGGGGGAGGGAGGGGAAAGGGGGAAAAGGAGGAAGTGGGGGGGATAGAGGGGAAGGAAGGAGGGGGGAGGAAAGGAGGACGGGGAGGGGACGGGGGGGAGGGGGGGGGGGAGGGGGGGCAATGGAGGGGGAGGGGGAGGGGGGGGGGGGGGAGGAAGGAAGAGAAGGGGGGGGGGAAGGGAAAGGGGGATAGGGAGGAGTGGGAAGGAAAGGGGGGAATGAGTGACGGGGAGGAGGGGAGGGGAAGGCGGAGGGAAAAGGAAGTGGGGGATGGAGGAAGGGTGGAAGTGGGAAGGGAGGGAGGGAAGGAGGGAAGGGGGGGGAAGGGGATGGGGAAGGGGGGAAGTGAGAGAGGGGGAGGGAGATGGGGGATGTTGAGGAAGATGGGGGATGTTGAGGAAGGGGGGAAGTGAGAGGGAGGAGGGGGGGGGGGGAGATGGGGGGATGTTGAGGAAGGGGGAAGTGAGAAAGGGGAATGGGGAGGAGGGAAGGGGGAGGAGAGGAGGGAGATGAGGGATGAGATGAAGGGATAGGGAAAGGATTAGAGGATGAGGGGAAAAGAAGGGAGAAGGGAGGAAGTTGAGATATTGGAATGAGAGGAAAAAAAAAGGGGAGAGGAAGATGGAAGGAGGAGAGGAGAGGAGAAAGGGGTTGAAAGTAAAGGGGAAAGGGAGATGAATAGGGGAAGAGAGGAAGGGAACGAAGAACAGAGTTTAATTAAGGAAAGTAGGAAAAGAGGAGATAATAGGAAAGGGAGAGGCGCGACAGAAGGCAAGAAAGGAAGAAGAAGAAGAAGAAGAAGAAGAAGAAGAAGAAGAAAAAACGGGGATGAGGGGGATGGGGAGAAGAGGGAGGAATGGAGAGAGGGAGGGAAAGAAGGAGAGGGAGAGGGGGGTCAAGAGAGAGGGAGAGAGGGAGGGAAAGAAGGAGAGGGAGAGGGGGGTCAAGAGAGAGGGAGAGAGGGAGGGAAAGAGAGAGGGAAGGCGGGAAGAGGGGAGGTAGGGGGATACAGACGGAGGCCGGAGAGAGGGATAGAAAAAGGGAGGAAAGAAGGGAAGAAGAAGAAGAAGAGAGAGAGAGAGAGAGAGAGAGAGAGAGAGAGAGAGAGAGAGAGAGAGAGAGAGAGAGAGAGAGAGAGAGAGAGAGAGTGAGAGTGAGAGTGAGAGTGAGAGTGAGAGAGAGAGATAGAGAGAGAGAGAGAGAGAGAGAGAGAGCGAGCGAGAGTGAGAGTGAGAGAGAGAAGAGAGATGAGATATGGAGAAAGAGAGAGAGAGAGAGAGAGAGAGAGAGGGAGAGAGAGAGAGAGAGAGAGAGAGAGAGAGAGAGATAAAGCGAGGTAGAGAAGAAAAAAAAAAGGGAGGAAGGGAGAGAGGGAGGGAGGCAGGAAAGGAAGGAAAAAAAGGAGCGTGGGAGAAGGGGGGGGGGGAGGGAGGGGGTCGAAGGGAACCATGCGTATATAAGAAAGTTGCAAGATGTGTGTGTGAGTAATCCCTGGCAAGCTCGCACAGTTGCAAAGAGAGAGAAAAGGAAGGAAAGAGTGAGGTACATACACACATACAACAGACACACACACACAGACACACACACACACACACACATATATATATATAGATAGATAGATAGAAAGATAGATAGATAGATAGATAGATAAATAGATAAATAGATATATAGATAGATATATACATACATACATATATTTATATATATATATATATATATATATATATATATATATATATATATATATATGTATGTATATATATATACACACATATGTATACATATATATGAATATGTATATATAGAGATAATTAAATATATATATATGAAACTTCTATATATAAAATATATAGTAATTTATATATATATATATATATATATATATATATTATATATATATATATATATACATATAAATACATGTACATGTATGTTATATGTATATATATATATATATATATATATATATTATATATATATATGTATATATATATATATATATATATATCATATATATATATATATAAGTTATATATATACAATATAGTATATTGTTATATATTTAATTATATATATTATATTAATATTATATATATATATTAATATATATATATATAAATAAATTATATATATTCTATATTATATATATAATATGTATTATATAGATATATATAATATATATATTAAATATATATTATATATATATATATATATATATAATATATACATACATATACATGCATATACATTAAATAAAACCGATAAAGGAAGGTTGACAGATGGAAAACAAAACAAAGAGGAGAATAATGAGATAAGATGACAATACCGACGAAGGTGTAGATGGTAATAATGATGAAAGGGAAAAAGAGAGAGCGAGAGAGAGAGAGAGAGAGAGAGAGAGAGAGAGAGAGGAAGGAGGAGAGCGAGAGAAGGAGAGAGAGAATGAAGAGATGGGGAGGATGATGAGAGGAGGAGATAAGCAGACGAGAGGGTAGGCTGGATTGAGAGAGAGAGAGAGAGGAGCGAGAGAAATGAAAGAGAAAGACAGGACAGACAGAGGAGAGAGGAGAGCGGAAAGGAGCGAGAGAGAGAGCGAGAGCGAGCTGCGGATGGAGAGAGGAGAGAGGCGCGAGACAAGAAGAGAGGGGAGAGAGAGAGAGTGAGAGAGAGAGAGAGAGCGAGATGTGCAACGAGAGAGAGAGAGAGAGCGAGAAGAAGAAAGAAGCGAGCCCCACTCAATTAGTTCGGGCCAGTGCGACAGGCCTGGCGGAATGAGGCTGGTTGGAAGGAAATCTGTTTTCTTTCTTGTATTTTTTCTCATTTAAAAAAAGGATAGTGAAGGGGAGGGGAAGGGGAGGGAGAGGGTAAGGTAGGGGAGGGGGAAGGAAGGGAATGGGAAGGGAAGGGGGAAAGGATGAGGAGGGGGAAGGGGAGAGGAAAGGTAGGGAAGTATGGGGGGAAGAGGATGAGAAGGAAGAGGGAAGGGGGAGAATAGGAGGAACGGATGGGGTAAGGCATTGTAAAAGGGGGAAGGGGAGAGGGAAGGGATGAGGAGGGGAAAAGATGGAGAAGAGGGAAACGAAGGGAGAGGGGGGAGAGGGAGAAGATAAAGGAAGGGAAGGGGAAAGGAAGAGGAACGCGAAAGGGAAAGTAGAAGAAAGAGGAAAGGAAGAGGAAAGGAGACGAACGGAAATGAAAAGGAAAGGGGAAAAGGGGAGGAGGGGAAGGGACGAAGGGAAAGGAGCCGGTGCTGGAAATCGTGGTTCAAATCTCCCCAGACTAAGGTAATAAGCAGTGCTATGCAACGGAACAAGTTGAAGTTGCTTCTGCTTTTGCTCCGGAGGATTACAGGGAAATGAAAAAGACACACACACACACACACACACACACACACACACACACACACACACACATACATACACATATATATATATAATTATATATATATTATATATTATATTATATATAATATATATTATATATGTATATATATATATTATATATATTATATATATATCTATATATATATATATATATATTTATATATATATATATGTATGTATTAAACACACCACACACACACCTTACATATATTATATATATTTATTTATAATATTATATATATATAAATATATATTTATATATATCTATATCTATGTATGTATTTATATTTATATATATTAAAATATATAAATTATATATATATATTATAATATATATATAAATTAAAATATATATATAATATATAAATATCCATATATATGAGGAGAAGAGAGAGAGGAGAAAGAGAGGGAGGGAGAAAGAGCGAGAGAGAGAGAGAGAGAGAGAGAGATGCGAGAGAGATAGATAGAAGATCGAGATAGATAGGAGAGAGAGAGAAGAGCATATAAATGGTGGCTTCACCTAGTAGATAAAACAATGAAAAGTTAATCAAAAGTAAGAAATATTGAGAGAAACAATCTTTTGCAGGTAAATAGGTTAATCATTTTTAAGCCCTCGCTTGCTTCCTATTATTGAGAAAAAGGCTCATGACTTTCCACCCGATTTTGTAAACGAAGAGAGAGAGAGAGAAGGAGAGAGAGGAGGAGAGAGAGAGTAGAGGAGCGAAAGAGAAGAGAGAGATGGGAGAGGAGAGAGAGAGAGAGAGAGAGAGAGAGAGAAGGAGAGATGACGCGAGAGAGAGAGAGGGAGAGAGAGATAGATCGATAGATAGATAGATAGAGAGGAGAGAGAGAGAGAGAGAGAGAGAGAGAGAGAAGAAGAAGTGAGGCGGATGTGAGAGAGAGAGAAGAGGGAGAGATAGATTAGTAGATTGATAGGAAGATAGATAGACAGATGAGAGAAGAGAGAGATGGGAGGAGAGAAGGACGAGAGAGAGAGATGAGGAGAGAGAGAAAGGAGAGAGAGAGGAGTGGATAGATGGGTAGAGATAGACATAGAAAGAGGAGAGAAGATGAGAAGTAGATAGAGAGAGAGATGAGCGCGAGAGAGGA
>NW_028234408.1:45272873-45275373 GCF_977035675.1 Penaeus japonicus
GCTCATTATATGTGCATGATTGGCCCTCACGATTCACCGTCATGCAAGAATAAATCAAGGAATGAAAATAGATGTCATTCACACACAAAACCAATATTTGTATGTGAGCTCTATTATACTTGTCCCTATGTTATGTACGGTATGACAATTTGTTATTTGCTAATTTCTGGTTTAAGTCATAACTTTTTTTTTCCCCAATAGTTGAATTATACGCTTTGTTTATCATGTATCAGAATATATGTACTTTTTCATCCGTTGGTTTCTGTTTCTGTGTATAAAACACCTCCACTGGCTTGCTGACCCTCTCATCCCCCCCTCCCTCCCTTCTTTAACCCTATCCCCCTTTCCCACTCACATCCCGTTCCTTTTTCTCGCAAAGTTGCATTCTTGAAACCATGCAACGGCGAGGCATCTCCTTCCTATCGATTTGATTATTCAAGACTCATGCAATGTTGCAAGTGAGGGGTCAACGCACGCAAATACACACACACACTCTCTTTCTCTCTCTCTCTCTCTCTCTCTCTCTCTCTCTCTCATTCTTGCCCCCCCCCCCCTCTTTCTCATTCCCGCTCTCCCTCCCTCTCCATACTTACTCAACACACACGCAAACACACACACTCTCTCTCTCTCTCTCTCTCTCTCTCTCTCTCTCTCTCTCTCTCTCTCTCTCATTTCTGCCCTCCCCTCTCCCCTCTTTCTCATTCCCGCTCTCCCTTCCTCTCCATACTTACTCAACACACACGCAAATACACACACTCTCTTTCTCTCTCTCTCTCTCTCTCTCACGCACACATTACCCCCACCCCCTCTCTAATTTCCACTCTCCTTCCCTCCCCATTCTCTCTCTCTCTCTCTCTCTCTCTCTCTCTCTCTCTCTCTCTCTCTCCTTCTCTCTCTTTCATCCCCCCCTCTTCTCTCTAATTCCCGCTCTCCCTCCCTTCTCATCCTTTCTCTCTTTCTCTCTGTCTCTCCCTCCCTTTCTTTCTCTCTCTAATATCAATGATAATGATATCAATAAAACTGATAATTATACTAGTAAGCATAATGATTAGATTGGTACAACTATTGATAATGATGCACTATGATAGTTGTAAGACTATTATTGATAACAATGGTAATGATAATAATGATCAATGCAATAATAATGATAACAACAGAAACAAAATAACAACAGCAACACCAATCATGATGATGATGATAGAATAATGATGATAATGATAATAGTTATGATGATGATAGTGATGATAAGCCTAATGTTAATGTTATTAATAATAGTAATAATGATTGTAATGATAATAATGATAATAATAAAAGTAATGGTAATAACTACTTTATGATACGGCATCTAAACCTACTAATGATATTGTTATTGTTATAATAAAAACAATAACAATGATCATAATGATAATGACATTAATAACAGTAATACCAATAACACTACCACTAATAATGATAATAATTACAATACAACATAATAAAGAAAGAGATAACTATCATCCAAAATAGATATTGTAAACTACTAAATAATTTGGGTTAAAAGCATTTTGAACTTTGCTCTCTCAAATACCAGAAGATAGATAGGAACATTTATTTTATGTACCAATGTGTTTGTAATTTATGCGATCTGCTGTTTATTCCGGCATGGTTGTATTATTCTCTGTGTTTTGAATATTGTTTCAATGTTTTTTGTTATATATATATATATATATATATATATATATATATATATATATATATATATATATATATATATATATAAGTGTGTGTCTATATATATGTAATACATAATGTATAGAGAAAGAAAGAGAGAGAGAGAGAGAGAGAGAGAGAGAGAGAGAGAGAGAGAGAGAGAGAGAGAGAGAGAGAGAGAGAGAGAGAGAGATAGGTAGATAAATAGATAGATTATTGAATAGATAGAATAGATAGGTATAAATATTTATACATATTAACATTAATTTAGCGATAGATACGAAAAAAGATAGATAAGTAGATATATCTATATCTATAATCCATCTGTCTGTCTATCAAAAAGATATAACACTTGAAAGCCCGACAAGCATATACTTCCATTGATATATTCATTAAGTGTTTAAATAATCTCTCTCTCTCTCTCTCTCTCTCTCTCTCTCTCTCTCTCTCTCTCTCTCTCTCTCTCTCTCTCTCTCTCTCTCTCTCTCTCTCTCTCTCTCTCGCTCCCCTTCTCCTACTCTTTCTCCCCTTCCTTTTCTTTTCTTCTTCATTTCTCTCTCTCTCTACGCTTTCTGCTCTGTCGCTCTTTCAAGGAAGGCGGAATTCGTCATGGCAAAGCTTTTGATTTGATTAATTCGCTTCTGGGGATGTTTATTGTAAAAAAAAAGAAAGAAAGATAAACAAATAAAAAAAACATACAAACAAGAGAAAGTATGAAAATAAGAAAGAGAGGAAAGAAGAAATAGGGAGGATGGAGGAAAAAGGAAGAAAGGAATAAAGGAAGAAAGGAAGGAAGAAAACGAAAGAAGGA
>NW_028234408.1:45297942-45300442 GCF_977035675.1 Penaeus japonicus
GTATCTATCTGTCTGCCTAATTATATAGATGTTTGTCTATATCTCTTCATCAGCATCTAAATATATCTCCATTTCTTACTCTATCTATATACATTCAACTTATCAAGAAACAAACAAACAAAAAAGGCGTGAACACAGAAATAGATCACGCATAAAAAAAGGGGAATAAGATTAAAAAAGACAACAAACAAACAAACAAAGAAACAAACAAGCAACCAAGCAAACAAACAAAAAACAAAAAATAAGCAGAAGCGAAAATACGTCAAGAAAACTCAAGAAAATCGAGTTACATTATTAAAACGTCTTTAATCTCAGTTATGTTGAAAAGTGTCAGCTCTTTGGAATTTCAAATTGGGAAACCCGAAGCCAAGAAGGCTGAGAGAGAATACGCATTTGATAATCGTATTTCTTTAGGCCTATGTTAGATAGGGAGCAGAGTGAGAGAGAGAGAGAGAGAGGACGAGGAGAGAGGCAGAGAGACGAGAGAGGAGAGGAGGAGATAGAAGAGAGTGAGCCCCCCCCCCCCCCCCCCCCCCCCACCCCCCACCCCCCCCACCCACCCCCCCCCTAGAGAGAGAGAGAGAGAGAGAGAGAGAGAGAGAGAGAGAGAGAGAGAGAGAGAGAGAGAGAGAGAGAGAGAGAGAGAGAGAGAGAGAAAGAGAGAGCGAGAGAGAGATAGACATAGAAAAATAAATAGATAGATAGATAGAGATAGATAGAGATAGATATATAGAGAAAGAGAGAGGGAAAGAAGAAGAAGAAGAAAAAAAAGAGGAAGAGAATGAATGGAAGAGAGGAAAGATAATTAGATTGAAGATATGATTAAATATCTTGCTCCCAACTCTCATTCCATCACACTGTCCGCACCCTCACAAGGCACCCCCACCCCCTCCTACCACCCCAACCCAACCACACGAAGCCCAACAGCAACATTGCGAGCCCACAACCCCTAAATTATCATCCCCAACCCCCATCAACACATACCCAATCTCCCATTTATGTTACGCCCCTCCTTCTCACCCCTACCCCCTTTACACCTCCCCCCTACCCCCTTTACACCTCCCCCCTACCCCCTTTACACCTCCCCCCTACCCCCTTTACACCTCCCCCCTCCCCCTCCCCCCCAACTCAAAAAGGAAGAGACAGTGAGAGCGACCGAAATCAAACAAACCGCTCAAGCAAAAGCAAGTAAAATAAAACAAGACGTGTCAAGCAGCAAGCCGAAAGTTTACCATCAAGACAAGCTCTGTGATAAAACAAGTGAAAGCCAAAGGAAAACAGTGAGGAAATGTAAACGGAACAAAAGAAAAACCAGGTGCGAAAAATGTGTTTTTTTTTTTTATATCTTTTTTCTTTTGATAATCTTCGACAATAGACAGTCTTCAAATATTGACCGTTCTGTGCGTGGGAGATAAACCATTTTTCTGTATTTTTTTTTTCTTTCTTTATCATTCTGTCTCTGCCTGTTCCTCTCTCTCTCTCTCTCTCTCTCTCTCTCTCTCTCTCTCTCTCTCTCTCTTTCTCTCTTTCTCTCTCTCTCTCTCTCTCTCTCTCTCTCTCTCTCTCTCTCTTTCTCTCTCTCTCTCTCTCTCTCTCTCTCTCTCTCTCTCTCTCTCTCTCTCTCTCTCTCTCTCTTTCTCTCTTTCTCTCCTCTTCTCCCCTCTGTCTCCCCCCCCCCCCAGCTCTCTGTATTTCCCTCTCCCCACCCCACCCCCCTTCTTCTCTCTCTCTCGGTTTATAAACAACTTCATTGAAACCAAAAAGACAGAGGTAAGGAGGATAAATTAACAAGAATAAAAAGAGAGTTAAAGACTCAAAACCAAAGAAAGAAATATGAATAAAAAAAAAAACAAAAAAAACAGGAGAGAGAGATTTCAGAATGAAATGCACACAGTTCCCCCATGAAGAAAATCTCTCTTTTCTTCTAATTCTATCTAACTGTAAAATATTTTCTTGCTCTTAAGAAAGTTGGATATGCAAATGATCAAATAAAGTTATGGAAATATTCATGAATATGAATCCCAAGTCTTTTGAAAAGGAGTTGTTTTGTGTGTCTTTTCTTTCTATTTTTTTTCTTATCATAGTACAGTATCAAGAGAGCTTTCGAGATCTTCCTTTCATATAATCTCCTTTACCTCTTTCTCCATTCACAAAGACCCGGATGTTCTTGTTATGATAAGTAATTTGAGTCGAATTCGGGATAGTCGGACGGGCAAATTTCCAGCTGACACGAACTGATAACATTGGGGGAAACCTTTTCTGAAAAACAGTGGCATTTACACTATATTGTTTATGGATTTGTTATTTCTCTCTCTCTCTCTCGCTGTATCTCGTTTTCACTTATTTTCTCTCTTTTTTTTGTCTAATTTTGGTTTCTATCTTTCTCTTTTCTCCCCTACTTTCTTTCTCATCTTTTTATAACCCTTCCCCGCTATCTCTCTCTCTCACTTTCTCTCTCTGTTCCTCCCCCTCTCTTACTCTTTCGTTTTTTTTTTCGCTT
>NW_028234408.1:45317942-45320442 GCF_977035675.1 Penaeus japonicus
GCTTTTTAATGTATGCTGTTTTCTAAGTCTTTCAGATTTTATTTCCCATACTTGGAACTAATTATATTTGGATTTATGTTCAAATTATCTGTATTTGCAAGGAAATTTTTATGGATTTACATTTCATCTGCGTCGTCTTTATATTAATCCCCCCCCTCACAAAGAGAAAATGTGTAAATATAAATATTTTCTTTCATATCTACAAAGAAACTTGTTTGGATTTATATTTCTTTCATCTTATCTTATTAATATGGAAGCTTATATGTAGAAACAGTCATATGTATATTTTTTCAGTGTATGGTAACATAGTTTATTATTCTTAATGGCTCTTAAGACATATAATGCAATTCTTCATATCACTGTACAGATATGTTATATGTATTTTCTTAGTCTGTTTGTCTCTCAGTCACTCACTCACACATACACACTTGTGGATTTCTTCAATAATCTAACTTCTTTCTCTCTCTCTCTCTCTCTCTCTCTCTCTCTCTCTCTCTCTCTCTCTCTCTCTCTCTCTCTCTCTTACTCTCCTCCATCATACACACACATACACACACACACAAAAAAAAAAAAAAAAAACTCTCTCAAACATGCATGGATATCCATTTCCATAAAGAAAATTTTCAGCCGAGATTTCCCCTCCCTGGTGCAGCGTTGCAAATATATTCTGCAATGCATTAGCCAAGGAGAGCTCCCTGGATCCACTAATATACTGACCGAAGATTACATTCAGTGTAAAGTTATATTTAGTCTATTTAGATCCTCAGAGGCTATTGAACTTTGAGTATTGGCTTGTCTCGAAGGATATATATGTTTCAAATCATATGCAAATTAGTTGGTTAGATATGATTTTTTTCCTTCTGCATAGCTTAGATTGCAAGAATTCTACGTCCATATTGATAGGAATTTTTAATCTGATTTCGTTGTCGATATAATTATCGTTGCTGTCAGTGTTGTCATCATTATCATAATCATTATAATTCCTACTACTGCTACTACTATAATTTTAATTATAATCATTATCAATACTATCTATTTATTTTCATCACAATCATCATCATTAATATCATCATCATTGTCATTATTATTATCATCATAATCATCATGATCATTATAATGACATCATTATCATTATCATTATTGCACTGATTTAGATAAATCTTACTATCGACTGGATAGTCACTGATTCTACAGTTGTAATTTGATATCCAGTGATAACAAATATCTAAGATTGAATATAACTATACACTATACAGTGTGTGACAATAGTGATTGTGATAATCTGACAGTAACATGTAAACCACGATAGTATTTCAACGTATATGAGATATTTGCGGAGAGTTGTCATCTTTCCTTTTGATGTGTAGGAATTTAGTGTTCGTATTAGACTAAACATTATATTCAACCATTCACAAAACCCTTTATCTGTATCCTATTTCAGTCTTATCAAATCAAACCTTTAATTTTTATTGATGCATGATTTATTTTTCTTACTCTTCTTAAACATCTATATTCAAGCAATATATAAATTTATTTTATTGCATAATCAATTTCTTCAAATTATCATATTGGAATTAGATAGTGTATCTACTCATTTAGATATCGTTTACTTTATTGCTGTATCAATTGTATCGTATTTAGAATTACACTTTTTTGATAAGTATATTAAAATATTTATTGCATGGCGTCTAAACATTGTATTTAAACATCAGTAACACTAAACACCCCACCACCCATTTCCGGGCTCTCTCCCCCGTAATCATGTTCGTAATCTAATTTATCTGATTGGCACCCAGATCAGTTTCAATATTGCAAAGACTAACTGCAATTTAGCCAAGGAAGCGTTGAAGCATCATTTGCCTTTAATCAATTGCACTGTCGTTGCAAACCGCAATACACGTTCTATAAATCATCGCTGGAATTGATTTTCTTCTAATACCCCAAACCTTGCAAATAATTAGCGGGATCGAGCGTTAATTACTACATAAATTATCGAGTGCGCGACCCGGAGACAATGCGCTCGGCAAGGTAACGAAAGGGAGGAGATAGGTTCGTGTTGTATATCGTCGGCTGTTCAGCTTGTGTTTATCATTGGGTGGAAACACGTGTTTTGAAATTGCTTTAGACGTTTTGCTTTGTTTGTTGCATTGCAGTTGAATAAGAGGTTTACTTGTGAATTATTGTGCATGTTTTTTTCTTCTTCTTCTTCTTTTTTCATTTTTTTTTTTCAGTTTGTTTATTTCTATGTGTGTGTTTATGTGCATTTATTTGCAAATATGTTGTTGCGTGTGTCCGTGTGTGGATGAGCTCTCGTGTCCCTTTGTATATGTATGTTTATGTGTCTGTATACATACATACCTGCTGATTAAATATCCACACATATTTATACCAAATTACGAAAAGAAAAAAAAAGAGAAGTAGAAAAAAAATAAACGGAAAACGACACCACCAATAAATAGTCATAGCCATAAACACAACCTAAGAACAAGCTCATAGAAAA
>NW_028234408.1:45349287-45351787 GCF_977035675.1 Penaeus japonicus
TAGCAGGAAGAAAGCAAGTAGCAGGAAGAAAGCAAGTAGCAGGAAGAAAGCAAGTAGCAGGAAGAAAGCAAGTAGCAGGAAGAAAGCAAGTAGCAGGAAGAAAGCAAGTAGCAGGAAGCAGGAAGAAAGCAAGTAGCAGGAAGCAGGAAGAAAGCAAGTAGCAGGAAGAAAGCAAGTAGCAGGAAGAAAGCAAGTAGCAGGAAGAAAGCAAGTAGCAGGAAGAAAGCAAGTAGCAGGAAGAAAGCAAGTAGCAGGAAGAAAGCAAGTAGCAGGAAGAAAGCAAGTAGCAGGAAGAAAGCAAGTAGCAGGAAGAAAGCAAGTAGCAGGAAGAAAGCAAGTAGCAGGAAGAAAGCAAGTAGCAGGAAGAAAGCAAGTAGCAGGAAGAAAGCAAGTAGCAGGAAGCAAGAAGAAAGCAAGTAGCAGGAAGAAAGCAAGTAGCAGGAAGAAAGCAAGTAGCAGGAAGAAAGCAAGTAGCAGGAAGAAAGCAAGTAGCAGGAAGAAAGCAAGTAGCAGAAAGCAGGAAGAAAGCAAGTAGCAGGAAGAAAGCAAGTAGCAGAAAGCAGGAAGAAAGCAAGTAGCAGGAAGAAAGCAAGTAGCAGGAAGAAAGCAAGTAGCAGAAAGCAGGAAGAAAGCAAGTAACAGGAAGAAAGCAAGTAACAGGAAGAAAGCAAGAAGCAGGAAGAAAGCAAGAAGCAGGAAGAAAGCAAGAAGCAGGAAGAAAGCAAGTAGCAGGAAGAAAGCAAGTAGCAGGAAGAAAGCAAGTAGCAGGAAGAAAGCAAGTAGCAGGAAGAAAGCAAGTAGCAGGAAGAAAGCAAGTAGCAGGAAGAAAGCAAGTAGCAGGAAGAAAGCAAGTAGCAGGAAGAAAGCAAGTAGCAGGAAGAAAGCAAGTAGCAGGAAGAAAGCAAGTAGCAGGAAGAAATATAGTAACAAGAAGAAAGCAAGTAGCAGGAAGAAAGCAAGTAGCAGGAAGAAAGCAAGTAGCAGGAAGAAAGCAAGTAGCAGGAAGAAAGCAAGTAGCAGGAAGCAAGAAGAAAGCAAGTAGCAGGAAGAAAGCAAGTAGCAGGAAGAAAGCAAGTAGCAGGAAGAAAGCAAGTAGCAGGAAGAAAGCAAGTAGCAGGAAGAAAGCAAGTAGCAGGAAGAAAGCAAGTAGCAGGAAGAAAGCAAGTAGCAGGAAGAAAGCAAGTAGCAGGAAGAAAGCAAGTAGCAGGAAGCAAGAAGAAAGCAAGTAGCAGGAAGAAAGCAAGTAGCAGGAAGAAAGCAAGTAGCAGGAAGAAAGCAAGTAGCAGGAAGCAAGAAGAAAGCAAGTAGCAGGAAGAAAGCAAGTAGCAGGAGAAAGCAAGTAGAGGAAGAAAGCAAGTAGCAGTGCAGGAAGCAAGAAAGCAAGAAGCAGGAAGAAAGCAAGAAGCAGGAAGAAAGCAAGTAGCAGGAAGAAAGCAAGTAGCAGGAAGAAAGCAAGTAGCAGGAAGAAAGCAAGTAGCAGGAAGCAGGAAGAAAGCAAGTAGCAGGAAGAAAGCAAGTAGCAGGAAGAAAGCAAGTAGCAGGAAGAAAGCAAGTAGCAGGAAGAAAGCAAGTAGCAGGAAGAAAGCAAGTAGCAGGAAGAAAGCAAGTAGCAGGAAGAAAGAAGAAAGCAAGTAGCAGGAAGAAAGCAAGTAGAAGGAAGAAAGCAAGTAGCAGGAAGAAGAAGTAGGAAGAACAAGTAGCAGGAAAAGCAAGTAGCAGGAAGAAAGAAAGGAGCAAGAAGAAATAAAGTAGCAGGAAGAAAGCAAGTAGCAGGAAGAAAGCAAGTAGCAGAAAGCAGGAAGAAAGCAAGTAGCAGGAAGAAAGCAAGTAACAGGAAGAAAGCAAGTAGCAAGAAGAAAGCAAGTAGCAGGAAGAAAGCAAGTAGCAGGAAGAAAGCAAGTAGCAGGAAGAAAGCAAGTAGCAGGAAGAAAGCAAGTAGCAGAAGAAAGTACAAGAGCAGGAAGAAAGCAGGAAGAAACAAGAGTAGCAAAGTAGCAGAAAGAAAGCAAGTGCAGAAAGCAGAAGAAAGCAAGTAGCAGAGGAAGTAGAAAGGAAGAGTAGCAGAAGAAGCAGGAAGAAAGCAAGTAAACAAGTAAGAAAGCAAGTAACAAGGAAGAAAGCAAGTAGTGAAAGCAAGTAAGCAGGAAGAAAGCAGTAGCAGAAGAGCAGGAGAAAGCAAGTAGCAGAAGAAAGCAAGTAGCAGGCAAAGCAGGAAGAAGAGAAGAAAGGTAAGAGAAAGGCGTAGGAAGGTAAGACCGTACTCACACTCCGAGCACAAACACCTCATAAAAGCGAGCAAGGGAAGCTTCGGACAATGGTAGCGGACGTGTGTGTGTGCGTGTGTGTATGTGTGTGTGTATGTGTGTGTGTGTGTGTGTATGTGTGTATGTACGTGCGCGATGTGGTGGCGAAAGCATGTTCCTTATTTGCTCGGATAGCTGTGTCTTACTTTTTTTTTTTTTTTTTTTCTTTTTTTTTCTTTTTTTTTTTTTGTTCGTGT
>NW_028234408.1:45391787-45401787 GCF_977035675.1 Penaeus japonicus
TATCGAGATATGTTTGCTTCTTATTGTCATGGTCTTTGGATTATCTTTATCACCCTTATGTTTTTTTTTTATTATTTTTTTTATTTTTTTTTATTTTTATTTTTTTTGGGGTGGGGGGGGGGGTCAGAAGAATTACACGAAGAGATACACATGGATTTGTGATTGGAATTTATGGGTGGGTTGGCCATAGCTCAGAGACAAGTAGATTCGATTTTGGTGGTAAATCAGACAGGCAAAAGGACCTTGGTTTCATTAATTTTAATGTCAGGATATCAATTTCAAAATTTCCGGAAGGCTACACTCGCTGAGTACTTTTCAATTATCATTTCTATTATCATTATGATAATCAGAATGATAATAATTATGATAATAACTTGGATGGTGATAATGATAATGAAAACGAATAATAATGATAATAATAATAATGATAATAATAATAATCATAACAATCAGTATTAGTCTAACTCTACTGAAGGACAAGGGTAGGTAATTCCTGTTGTATAATTCATGCTTGAGTTTATTTGCCTTATTTTGCAAAAAAGTTGCTTAAAGATTGCAATGAAATCTTACGGGAGGGTTGTCCATGACATAGGAACCAGCTGTTTAGATTTTGGTGCTGAACCGAGTCTTGTATATGAATCTAGAAGGAATTTATTTTCTTTTGATATTTTGTGGTAGACTTATGTAGCTCTCTCTTTATGTTTTTTTTTATCGTTATTGTCGCTGCTATTTTGGTGATATTGTTTTTACTATAGATATAATTATTATTCATATTTTCTGTTTTGTTATCGTTAATATCATTATCATTATTGCTTGTACTATCATCATCATCAGTGGCATTATCATCATTCCTATCGCTGTCATTTTATTCTTGTTATCATTGTCATTATAATCATTATTATCATCATTACTATCATTACTGTTATGATTACTATTATCATCAGCCTTCATTATTCAATTATCTCTTCTTCTGCCTTCTCTTTCTCCTCCATCTCCGCTTCTTCCTCTTCCCCTTTCCTTAATCCCACTACTCATCCTTCCTCTCCCTCCCCATCCCCCCCCCTCCCTATCCTTACCCCCTCTTCCCCTTTATCTCCCTCCCTCCCCATCCATCCCCCTCCCTCCCTATCCTTACCCCCCCTTCCCCATTTCCTCCCTCCCTCCCCATCCATCCCCTTCCTCTCCCTCCCCATCCATCCCCCCTCGCTCCCTAGTCTCATCCCCCCTTCCCCATTTCCTCCCTCCCTCCCCATCCATCCCCTTCCTCTTCCTGCCCATCCTACCCCTCCTCCCTCCCTATCCTTATCCCCCCTTCCCCATTTCCTCCCTCCCTCCCCATCCATCCCCCCTCCCTCCCTATCCTTATCCCCCCTTCCTCATTTCCTCCCTCCCTCCCCATCCATCCCCCTCCCTCCCTATCCTTACCCCCCCTCCCCATTTCCTCCCTCCCTCCCCATCCACCCCCCCTTCCTTTAGCGCAGCGAGCTTGTCCTCAGTGCCAAAGGGTGCCAATGCCACTGCCGCTCTGCCGTGTTATAGGGCCATGATTCCCTATGCAGCTGTGACGTGACACCTGCGCTTCCGGATGCTGCAGTGCCAGGGACGAGTGCCGGCATGACAGGTTGAAGTGCAAGGGTAAAAGCGGTCTGCAATGAAGCAACGTGCCATGTGAATCTCACACCGGACTTGTTAGAGCAGAGAGAGGGAGGGAGGGAGAGAGAACGAGAGAGAGAGAGAGAGAGAGAGAGAGAGGGAGAGAGAGAGAGAGAGAGAGAGAATGAGGGAGAAAGAATGAGAGGTAGATAGATAGATAGATAAATAGATGGATAGATAAATAGATAGATAGAGAGATAATAGAGCTAATAAATACACTAGAATAATTAGTGCAATACAAGTACTGGCATGACAAGCTAATAATCAATGAACAAGAAAACTGCACTCACATCATTAATATAGCCACCACCCCCGTCTCCCGAGAAAAGAAAAAGAAAGAAAAAATAAACAACAACAAAACTTTTCCAATAAAACATTACATGAATTTGTAAGCTCTTCCCCTAAATCTTCCTCGGAGATGTATTATCTATTTATTTATTTATTTTATGTAGAATCCCCAAGGGGCCTGATCTCCTAAGACTTGCCTTGGGTATATAAGTATGCTTTCAATGTTGTGTGTTCGAATGCAATTGCCTTCTGTGCCAGCCTTTGCTTCTACGAGATGGATAGATAGATAGAGAGATAGCTAGATAGATAGCTAGATAGATAGATAGATAGATAGAGAGAGGAGGGAGGGAGAGAGAGAGAGAGAGATTGATAGATAGATTGATAGATAGATAGATAGAGAGAGAGGAGGGAGGGAGAAAGAGATGGAGATAGATAGATAGAGAGGGACAGATAGATGGATAGACGCAGTTTATATCTTCCAAGAAATGAGAAAACAGCGCAGAAGCTAACAGTTACCTTGTCTCTTCCTGTAAATATGTTGTGAACATGGTCGTTGCAATGTTCTGCAATAATCTCAGTAAAGGCTAACTTGTTCACTCTGAGAAAGTTTTTTTTTTTTCCCTCAGTTGCGCATGGAGGTTACGTCCGCATCTTCTGTGCTCACGCAAACAATAAGTGGTCTTGAAGAATGGATTTCGTCTTCTCAAACTCAACCCTCGAAGAATTTATCGACTTTTTTGAAGTGACTGAGATTTGATTTTTCATTTTGCTATATCATCTGCTTGTAAAATCTAATTTACACTTAGTAATTGTAATTAATCTTTTTGTGTATTCCTTGTTTAGGACTAATATGTTTGCTGATTCTTTATTTGTAACTAATCTGTGGGTTCCTTGTTTATAACTAATCTCTATGTTGATCCCTTGCTTACTGCTAATATGTCTGTCGATTCCCTGTGGCTTTCTTGCTTATAATTGATCCGTCTGTGGCTTCCTTGCTTATAATTGATCTGTCTGTGGCTTCCTTGCTTATAATTGATCTGTCTGTGGCTTCCTTGCTTATAATTGATCTGTCTGTGGCTTCCTTGCTTATAATTGATCTGTCTGTGGCTTCCTTGCTTATAATTGGTCTGTCTGTGGCTTCCTTGCTTATAATTGATCTGTCTGTGGCTTCCTTGCTTATAATTGGTCTGTCTGTGGCTTCCTTGCTTATAATTGATCTGTCTGTGGCTTCCTTGCTTATAATTGATCTGTCTGTGGCTTCCTTGCTTATAATTGGTCTGTCTGTGGCTTCCTTGCTTATAATTGATCTGTCTGTGGCTTCCTTGCTTATAATTGGTCTGTCTGTGGCTTCCTTGCTTATAATTGGTCTATCTGTGGCTTCCTTGCTTATAATTGATCTGTCTGTGGCTTCCTTGCTTATAATTGGTCTGCCTGTGGCTTCCTTGCTTATAATTGATCTATCTGTGGCTTCCTTGCTTATAATTGGTCTGCCTGTGGCTTCCTTGCTTATAATTGATCTATCTGTGGCTTCCTTGCTTATAATTGGTTTGTCTGTGGATTCCTTGTTTATAATTGATCTGTCTGTGGATTCCTTGCTTATAATTGATCTGTCTGTGGATTCCTTGCTTATAATTGATCTGTCTGTGGATTCCTTGCTTATAATTGATCTGTCTGTGGATTCCTTGCTTATAATTGATCTGTCTGTGGCTTCCTTGCTCATAATTAGTCTGTCTGTGGATTCCTTGCTTATAATTGATCTGTCTGTGGCTTCCTTGCTTATAATTGATCTATCTGTGGCTTCCTTGCCTATAATTGGTCTGTCTGTGGCTTCCTTGCTTATAATTGGTCTGTCTGTGGATTCCTTGCTTACAATTGATTTGTCTATGGATTCCTTTCTTATAATTGATCTATCTGTGGCTTCCTATCATATAATTGATCTGTCTGTGGCTTCCTTCCTTATATTTGATTTGTCTGTGGCTTCCTTGCTTATAATTGATCCGTCTGTGGCTTCATTGCTTATAATTGGTCTATCTGTGGCTTCCTTGCTTATAATTGATCTATCTGTGGCTTCCTATCATATAATTGATCTGTCTGTGGCTTCCTTCCTTATATTTGATCTGTCTGTGGATTCCTTGCTTATAATTGATCCGTCTGTGGCTTCCTTGCTTATAATTGACCTGTCTGTGGCTTCCTTGCTTATAATTGATCTATCTGTGGCTTCCTTGCTTATAATTGACCTGTCTGTGGCTTCCTTGCTTATAATTGATCTGTCTGTGGATTCCTTGCTTATAACTAATATGCTCCGATTCCTTGCTTATGAATAATCTCTCCTGGCATGTAACTAATCTCTCTTCCCGATTCAAGCTTATAAAGAATTCAATAACCTGTACTTGAATTACGCAAACATGAGATAACACTTCAAAGAGGGATAATACAACCATTTCACACATTTCACCCTTATAATTTATGATTATTCCTGGTGTTATAATTGTTCTTGATGGCATAGTCACTCACCCTAATGTTTTGTTATTAGTTTCCTTACCATTATGTTATTCTATGATGTTAGTATGATATTATGATTATTCCTGGTGTTATAATTGTTCTTGATGGCATAGTCACTCACCCTAATGTTTTGTTATTAGTTTCCTTACCATTGTGTTATTCTATGATGTTATTATGATGTTATGATTATTCCTGGTGTTATAATTGTTCTTGATGTTATAATTACTCACCCTCATGTTATGATTACCCACCCTGATGTTATGATTTTTCACCTTAATGTTTTGTTATTAGTTTCGTTACGATATTGTTATTTCATGATGTTATTATGACATTATTATGATTTTTTTTATGTATTGATGAGTATCTTAAGTTGGGTATGTAGCTTGTCTCTGATGTTGTTGCTTGATTTTGTTTAGTATATGATTCTTTATTTCATTATGATGCTGTTGGTGTTAATGGTGGTAGCTATGGTGATGATGGTGGTGATGGTGAGAATGAAGGTGGTGGTGATGATGATGGTGGTTATGATGATGGTAGTCGTGTTGTTGATGATAATGGTGATGATGGGAATGGCTGATGATGATGACGGTGATGATGATGATGTGAGAGTAATGAAGATGATTATGATGACAATGTAAAAGAAATACAAAGGCTGGGGAAAAAAAAGGGGAGGAGAAAAAGAAAAGGAAATAGAGCAAGGGAAGAGAAGAGAAGATAATTAAGACGAATAAGTAGATAAATAAAAAATAAAGGTATTAATAAAAGCATTTTAATAAATAGATAATTGAATAAAGTAATAAATAGATATCTGGAGTAATAGATAGATTGTTGAATAGACAAGAAAAATAGATAGATATATGAATAGGAAATACAAGGAATGAATAAATAAATAAGATAGAAGACAAGCAAATAACTAAAAAAAATAAAAAAAATAATGCAACATAGGTTAGAAGAGAGACAAACAATTTATTCAGTTTATTCAAAACTGATAAATATGTAAATACAAAGAGGGGGTGAGGGCAAGGGATTGTATAACTTGTATAATTTTGGCAATAGATAAAATTCTTATGTAATATGCGTTATATCATCTTGGGAATTATGCACAGTTGTCTATTCATCTACCGGGTCTGTTCGTATCTTTCAATCTTTTTTTATCTATCAGTTCATTATTTTTGTTACCTTTTGTTTTGCTTAATCATATGTTTGTATCAGACTATATCTATCTACCTATCTGTCTATCTCTCTTTATTATTTTTTTCTTCATTTTTTTCTGTCTCTGTCTGGGTTTGTCTGTCAGTCAGTCTTCTCTCTCTCTCTCTTTCTCTCTCTCCCTCTGTCTCTCCCTCCCTCCATCTTCCCCTTCCTCCCTTTTCCCTCCCTCCCTCTTCCCCTTCCTCACCCACACCCACTCATAAACACATAGATTATGATATAAAGAAATAAAGGAATTAATCTTTCCTCCATAAAGATCAACCTTCATAATGAAATTGACGCTTCGTGCTTGACCTTGAAGAGGGATTTGACCTGAGGAGCCGTGGAGGATGCTTAAGGTCACTTCATTTTCCTCTTCGTTTGTCTTGAGTTAAACAAAAGGAAGAATAGCGAGAAGAGGTGAAGATTAGAAAAAAAATGAAGGTTAAAGGTTAGAAAAAGTAAAAAAAAATGGACGAGTAAACTAGATAAGGTAAACGAAAGTAAAAAGAAAGTAAGGGATATGAGAAGAGGATGAAAATAAACAAAATGAGTTAAGAAGCGGAAGAAACAATGGAGGGAAAAAAGAGAGAAAATAAAATAAAAAAAAAGAAAAGAATTTTTTTTAACAAAAACAGTAAAAACAAGTGGAAAAAAGAGGTGAAAAAATCTGACAGCAACAGCGGAGAATGATATGACACACGACACGGGGATGGAAAAAAAGAGAGGAAGTGTCAGGTGTCGTAAAATGATTCGTCTGCAGAACCAAAACAAGCGAAGGAAGAGTGAAAGAAAATTGTGTAAAAGAACAGACGAGAAGGCAACTGAAGGACAACGTCTTAAAAGAGATATGATTTGGTGTGTGTATGTATGTATGTATGTGTGGAGGGGGGGTGGGGTGGGGGGTGAAGGGGAGGGGGGTTGAGGGTGAGGGTGTGGAGGAAGGGGTGGGGGTGGTGAAAGGGGGTGGGGGTGAGGGTGAGATTGTGAGGGTGTGGAGAAAGGGATGGGGGTGGTGAAAGGGGGGAGGGGTTGAGGGTGAGATTGTGAGGGTGTGGAGGAAAGGGTGGGGGTGAAGGGGAGGAGGGTTGAGGGTGTGGAGGAAGGGGTGGGGGGTGAAAGGGGGTGGGGGTGAGGGTGAGATTGTGAGGGTGGAGAGGAAGGGATGGGGGGGTGACTGAAAGGGGGGAGGGGTTGAGGGGGTGAGGGTGAGGTTGTGAGGGTGGAGAGGAAGGGGTGGGGGTGAGGGTGAGATTGTGAGGGTGTGGAGGAAGGGAGGGGGGGGGTGAAAGGGGGGAGGGGGTGAGGGGGAGATTGTGAGGGTGTGGAGGAAGGGGGGGGGGGGGGGAAAGGGGGGAGGGTTGGGGGTGAGATTGTGAGGGTGTGGAAAAAGGGATGGGGTGGTGAGAGGGGGGGGGGGGGGGGGTGAGGGTGAGGTTGTGAGGGTGTGGAGGAAGGGATGGGGGGTGAAAGGGGGGAGGGGTGGGGGGTGAAAGGGGGGGGGGGGGGGGGGGGGGAGGGTGAGGTTGTGAGGGTGTGGAGGAAAGGGTGGGGGTGAGGGTGAGATTGTGAGGGTGTGGAGGAAGGGATGGGGGGGGTGAAAGGGGGGAGGGGTTGAGGGTGAGATTGTGAGGGTGTGGAGAAAGGGGTGGGGGTGGTGAAAGGGGGGGGGGGCTGCGGGGGAGATTGTGAGGGTGTGGAGAAAGGGGTGGGGGTGGTGAAAGGGGGGAGGGGTTGGGGGTGAGATTGTGAGGGTGTGGAGAAAGGGGTGGGGGTGGTGAAAGGGGGGAGGGGTTGGGGGTGAGATTGTGAGGGTGTGGAGAAAGGGGTGGGGGTGGTGAAAGGGGGGAGGGGTTGGGGGTGAGATTGTGAGGGTGTGGAGAAAGGGGTGGGGGTGGTGAAAGGGGGGAGGGGTTGGGGGTGAGATTGTGAGGGTGTGGAGAAAGGGGTGGGGGTGGTGAAAGGGGGGAGGGGTTGGGGGTGAGATTGTGAGGGTGTGGAGAAAGGGGTGGGGGTGGTGAAAGGGGGGAGGGGTTGGGGGTGGTGAAAGGGGGGAGGGGTTGGGGGTGAGATTGTGAGGGTGTGGAAAAAGGGATGGGGTGGTGAGAGGGGGGGGGTGGGGGTTGAGGGTGAGGTTGTGAGGGTGTGGAGGAAGGGATGGGGGGTGAAAGGGGGGAGGGGTGGGGGGTGAAAGGGGGGAGGGGTTGGGGGGTTGAGGGTGAGGTTGTGAGGGTGTGGAGGAAAGGGTGGGGGTGAGGGTGAGAATGTGAGGGTGTGGAGGAAGGGATGGGGGGGGGGTGAAAGGGGGGAGGGGTTGAGGGTGAGATTGTGAGGGTGTGGAGAAAGGGGTGGGGGTGGTGAAAGGGGGGAGGGGTTGGGGGTTGAGGGTGAGATTGTGAAGTTGGGGAAGAAGGGGTGTGGGGTGAGGGTGAGGTTGTGGAGGAAGGGGTGGGGGGTGAAAGGGGAGGGGGGTTGAGGGTGTGGAGGAAGGGGTGGGGGTGGTGAAAGGGGGTGGGGTGAGGGTGAGATTGTGAGGGTGTGGAGGAAGGGGTAGGGGTGAGGGTGAGGTTGTGAGGGTGGAGAGGAAGGGGTGGGGGGTGAGTGTGAGGTTGTGAAGGTGGAGAGGAAGGGGTGGGGGGGTGAAAGGGGGGAGGGGTTGAGGGTGAGGTTATGAGGGTGGGGAGGAAGGGGTGTGGGGTGAGGTTGGGGAAGAAGGGGTGTGGGGTGAGGGTGAGGTGAGGATGGGGAGGAAGGGGTGTGGGGGTGAGGGTGAGGTTGTGAGGTTGGGGAGGAAGGGGTGTGGGGGTGGGGGTGAGGTTGTGAGGGTGGGGATGGAGGGAGTATAAGAATGGGACAGATGGGGAGTCAGTGGGGTGGGGGGGGGGGATAGATGGATAGATAGATAAATAAACATAAAAATATATAGACAGATAGATAGATATGAATATATATAGAGAGAAAGACAGATATTTACGAATAGATACGTAGATAGATAAATAGATAGACATGACAAAAAAAAAAAAAAAAAAAAAAACGAATATACAGAGGAAAAAGAAATAAACAAGCACAGAAGCCACACAAACACACACGCCACCTAAATATGTACCTTGAGAGACGACAAGTCAACACTGGAACGGAAGTCAAAGACAAATCAAAAGTAGATGAATGTTTCCTGCCATTAATACAAAAAATAATGGAAATAAGGGAGAGAAAAAAGGGGAGACAGGATACGAAAAGGAGAGGGAAAAGGATGAATGGAAAGAGAGAGGGAGTGAAAGAGAAGGGTGGGGAAAAAGGGGAGGGAAAAAAGAGGACAGGAAGTGTGAGGGAGCTAGGGAGATAGAGTGACGGAGTGAGAGAGAGAGAAAAGGAGATGAAGATATATATATACGAGAGAGAAGATGGTAGAATGCAGTAACGCATTTTAATATATGCAAATATTTATATATATATATATATATTATATATATATATATATAATATATACATATATTCATATATATATATATATATATATATATATATATATATATATATATATATATATATAGAATATATATATATATATATATATATATATATATATATATATATATATATATATATATATATATATATAATATAGAAAGAGAGACAAAGATATAGAGAAAAAGATAAGGAGAGAAAAGAGCGGGCAGAGACCCGAGAGATGAAGAGAGAGAGAGAGAGAGAAATAGTGAGAAGAAGAGAGAAAGAGAGAAGGAAAGAGATAGAGAAAAAAAAGGTCGCTTAGCGCTATCGAGAGCAAAGCGAGCGGGCGAGCGAGCGAGCGAGCGAGCGAGGGAGCAAGAGGGACCGGCCAGGGAGGGAGGGCAAGGCATCGAGGAAGGACAGTCGCTGGTTGGCAGCCGAGCACAACACACGGAACCCGAGGAGCTTCTCACTCGTCACTCGCTCGCTCGCTCGCTCGCTCACTCACTCACTCGCCGACACGCGCCGCGACACTTGCCTCTCATGTCTTCGAAGACTTTGGCCAAGTCGATGACCGCCCCCTGGGAACGCTATGGCATGAGGGCGAGGGACTAGCGATGCCCCGGGAATTCATGAATGCTCGACTGCATCCCCTGAAGAGGTGACTAGAAGCGCGTTGATCCTGCCGTGGTGACGTTCGGCCGAGATTTTGAGATTAAGGAGAAGAGCCGAAGGAATTTTGCTTGCTTTTCATTGAATTGCTGTTTTTTGTTTTTTTTTTCTTCTTTTTTAAAAATCTGTTGTTGTCATGGCTCTCGGATTAATGGATGTAGAGTAAGATAGATAGACAGAGGGAGAGAGAGAGAGAGAGAGAGATAACAGTAATCATAACAAAAAGGACGAGGATTAGAGATAT
>NW_028234408.1:45409287-45411787 GCF_977035675.1 Penaeus japonicus
ACGAATATAGGATGATCATTTGTCAATATGTCAATATCTTAATATTATCTTTAAGAAATACCATATCTATGTACTAAAATTTTGGAATGAAGGCCTCCTCCTTTAAAGAACAAACAAACAAATCCTTCTCCTTAACTGAACAAAATCTGAAAAAATCGAAATCCCAACTCTTCCTCTTCTCAAAACAACAACAACAACAAAAACAAAAACACACCCGAAACATCAAAAACATCACACAAAGAAAAAAAGAAAAAGACAATCAATCATACTCATCCTAATACAAAATTCCTACTTTCTGAACCCCCTTGACCCCCCCCCCACAAAAAAAGTAAAAAAAAGAAGAAAGAAGAAAGAAGAAGAAAAAGAAGAAGAAAAAAACAAAAACAGCAACAACATATACATTCCCTCGACCCCCCCCCCCCAAGAAAAAACAAAAAAAATCGACCCCCCCAAAAAAAAGGAAAAAAAACAGCAACAACATATACATGTATATATTCCACATAAACATCTCCTTAAAGATACAGATGATGCTGTCGGGTAAAAGATGACTAAGAAGCTATTGTTTTAACATGATGCTGGGGATATTGCCTAACAGCTGTTGGGACGCGGGGTGGTAGGCTCTGAGGGAGAGTATGTGTTCCGCGGGTGTGTTGTATGTTGCTATGTGGGATACTATGTACTATGTTGTATTATGTTGTATTGTGATGGAGGGAGTGCAGGGGAGAGGGTAGGAAATATAAGAGAAAGATATGTGATGGGGGAGGGAAAGGCGGGAAAGATAGATAGATAGATTTCATTCTAATTTTGAGATGCTTATTCGTACTACATATAGTGTATGCACATGGATGTTATTTGCACCGGAGTTCATGTCAGAGAGATTGAGAGATAGATAGAGAGAGAGAGATAGAAAGAAGGAGAAAGAGGGAGAGAGAGAGAGAGAGAGAGAGAGAGAGAGAGAGAGAGAGAGAGAGAGAGAGAGAGAGAGAGAGAGAGAGAGAGAGAGAGAGAGAGAGAGAGAGAGAGAGAGAGAGAGAGAGAGAGAGAGAGAGAGAGAGAGAGAGAGAGAGAGAGAGAGAAGAAGAGAAGGAGAGATTGAGAGAGAGAGAGAAGGAGAGAGAGAGAGAGAGAGAGAGAGAGAGAGAGAGAGAGAGAGAGAGAGAGAGAGAGAGAGAGAGAGAGAGAGAGAGAGAGAGAAAGGAAGAAAGAGAGAGACAGAGAGAGAGAGAAAGAAAGAGAGACAGAGAGAGAGAAAGATAGAGAGATAGAGACAGGGAGAGAAAGACAGAGAGAAAGAGAGAGACAGAGAAACAGAAAGAAAGAGAGAGAGAGAACTAGAGAGAGAGAGAGAGATAGAGAGAGAGCGAAGGAGAGTTAGCAAGCTTAAGGTCACCGCAAGAAAGGTCTTGGCGAATATCCCCCGGCAAAACTTGGCCGAGTGTCTGGGTAGGATGCTGCTCATATAGCAAACTCAGGATGTTCTTTTCGCGTGGGAAGCCCTCCCTCCTCCTCACTCTCCTTCCCTCCCCCTCTTCACTCTCCCTCCCTCCTCCTCACTCTCCCTCCCTCCCCCTCCTCACTCTCCTTCCCTCCCCCTTTCCCCTACTTCCCTCCCTCCCTCCCCCTCCTCACTCTCCCTCCCTTCCCCTTCCCCTACTTTCCTCCCTCCCCCTCCCTCCCCCTTTCCCCTACTTCCCTCCCTCCCCCTCCTCACTCTCCTTCCCTCCCCCTCCTCACTCTCCCTCCCTTCCCTCCTCACTCTCCCTCCCTCCCCCTTTCCTCTACTTCCCTCCCTCCCTCCCCATCCTCACTCTCCCTCCCTCCCCCTTTCCCCTACTTCCCTCCCCCCCCATCCCTCCCCCCCCTCTCAAACCCCTCCTTCTCAGTTACTAAGCAGTGGGGATGGTGGGTAGGGAGGGGAGGGAGGGCGAGGAAAAGGAATGAGAGAGGGAGAGAGGGTGGAAGAGAGAGATAGAGAGAGAGAGAGAGAGGAAGGAAAAAAAGATGGGGAGGGGGGGGGGAGGGGATGAAGGGGAGATGGAGCAGAGGAAGAAGATAGGGTCGGTAACAGCCTTTGAGAGCGACTTAGCGTGCCGTGTGCAGTGATGCTCCATGGGCCAGGAGAGGGAAGGGAAGGGGGAGGGGAAGGGAGAGGAGGGAAGGGTCAGAGACGACCTAAGGGAAGAGGGGAAATGGGGAGGAGCAGGAGAGAGGGGAGAAGGAGGACGAGGAGGAGGGGTAAGGATGATGTCCTGTTAACACGAACGCCGAGGGGAGAGGACAGAGAGAGAGAGAGAGAGAGAGAGAGAGAGAGAGAGAGAGAGAGAGAGAGAGAGAGAGAGAGAGAGAGAGAGAGAGAGAGAGAGAGAGAGAGAGAGAGAGAGAGAGAGAGAGAGAGAGAGAGAGAGAGAGAGAGAGAGAGAGAGAGAGATAGACAAATAGCCATATAGATAGATAGATATATGGGTAGATATAGAGATAGATATAGATAAAGACAGAAACA
>NW_028234408.1:45416787-45419287 GCF_977035675.1 Penaeus japonicus
AGGAAAATGGAGGGAGATAAAGAGAACGAACAAGAAGACAGTGATAAGATACAGAGAGAAATAGACCGGGAGAGAGAAAAAGAAAGAAAGAAAATTAGAGAGATAAATAGATAGAGAGATAGATAGGCAGGTAGAAACAGATATATATATATATATATGTGTGTATATATATATATATATATATATATATATATATATATATATATATATATATATATATATATATATATATATATATATATATATATATATATATATATAGAGAGAGAGAGAGAGAGAGAGAGAGAGATAGATAGATAGATAGATAGAGAGAGAGAGAATGAGGGGGGGGGGGAGAGAGAGAGAAAAAGAAAAGAAAATGAGAGACATAAAGAGAGAGAGAGAGAGAGAGAGGGAGAGAGAGAGAGAAAGAGAGAGAGAGAGAGAGAGAGAGAGAGAGAGAGAGAGAGAGAGAGAAGAGAGAGAGAGAGAGAGAGAGAGAGAGAGAGAGAGAGAGAGAGAGAGAGAGAGAGAGAGAGAGAGAGAGAGAGAGAGATAAAGAGAGAGAGAGAGAGAGACATAAAGAAAGAGAGAGAGAAAAAAAAAAGAGAGAGAGAGAGAGAAAGAAAGAAACGAAGAGACACAAAGAGAGAGATATATAGATAGAGAGAGAAAGAGAAAGAGAATGAGAGAGAGAGAGAGAGAGTAAAATGAACACGAACTCCCAGACTCCCTCCCTTGCCTCGTTCATCATCGCGTGTGTACCCGAAAGTGACCTTTGTCCGAGCCAAATATGGAAACTTATAATTTCTCATGGATTTCATATCTTTGGATTATTGTCATTATCATTTTCTCATCCAAATCCTCCTAAGAAGAAAATTAAGGAAATGAACAGAAACGTGTAGATAACGATTTTTTTTTTTCGCTACGCAATCGACCTGAAAATGAGATTAAATCAGAAACAACAAATTTCACTAGATTTGATGTAAGCAAACAAACAAAGGAAATCAAATGAAAAAATGATTTGATATAAGATGGCGATTTTTTGTTTTCGTTACTTCAAAAAAAGAAGAAAATACAGATTGATACCAAATTAATGAAAGAGAGAGAGAGAGAGAGAGAGAGAGAGAGAGAGAGAGGGGAGAAGAGAGAGAGAGAGAGAGAGAGAGAGAGAGAGAGAGAGAGAGAGAGAGAGAGAGAGAGAGAGAGAGAGAGAGAGAGAGAGAGAGAGAGAGAGAGAGAGAGAGAGAGAGAGAGAGAGAGAGAGAGAGAGAGAGAGGAGAGAGAGAGAACTTGATAATTAAAGATGGAATGAGGGACAAAAAAGATAAATAGGTATATAAATCAAAATATAAAATCATAAACACGTATAGATATATACAAGATTTCACACACAAATAAATCCTGATATTCATGCAGATCTTGATTATGCATGACTGACAGCACATCCCCTGCTTCTGTGATATAAAATATTTCAGTCCCCTAGATAATAATGATTAAAATATAAATTTGATTTTCCTAAGATCCCCCCCCCCCTAAAAAAAAAAAAAAAAAAAAAAAAAAAACAAGATGTCCTTAAGGATTTTTAATTGAACAGACAAAACATGAAGAACAAATTATATTATAGAATTGCTGATACATCTCCTTGTCCCAAATCTGGTAGTTTCCCTCCTTCCCTCCTTTCCCCTTGGGGGAAAAAAAGGGAACATCTTGAAGTCTTGTGCTTTTTAAATGAAGATTGATAATGAAAGCTCTCAGGTTGCCGGAGGAAGGAATGAAACGTTTCATTGAATGCGTTGAAATGTTGCAAGCCTTTAGTGCTCGGCCGAAGATTGGTGGCTAGCTTTTGGGTTCGTTCGCGTTAAGTAAAATTATTATCATTAGCCTTCCTGGGAGTTTATGATTAACGTCATATCTGTAACGATACTGAAGTAATTGGTAACAATATCAAATACCTTGTTTTTTTTTCTTAGAAATACATTAAAATTATCCTCTTTTACAAGGCCATGGTGATATAATTTTTATTTACTTTTTTAATCTACAACGAAAAAAAAAAAAAATCACAAGTAATATCCATAACTATTACCCTCAGCATTTCCGTACGACTACCATTAAACAACATACAAGATACAAACAGATAAAAAGAATCAAATCCATCCTGCTTGCGTATAATAATGATTAATGAATGCTAATCAGGCTGCAAGCATCAAACATCAGACAACAAAGCATTATCTCCGAAACACAATATCACTTAATGAACCCCACAAACTCACCATTAATAATCAGCATAAACACTGTTGGAAGAGGCAGAATTAGACGACAGGAATGAGAATAATAAAAACATTAATATTAAAAAAAAAAAAAAAAAAAAAAAATAGAGATAGCGTGCTTATGTATTAGAATGAGGATTATCAAATAACAATCTATTCTTAAGGGAACTAAGAACACCGCAACAAGAGCAACAACAATAACAAAAACAATATATAAAGCGATGATCTGATTATTTCATTTGAATTAACAT
>NW_028234408.1:45429287-45434287 GCF_977035675.1 Penaeus japonicus
CTACCTACAAAACCACAGATCCATCTACAACACCATAACTCCACTTACAACACCATAACTCCACCTGCAACCCCATAACTCCACCTACAATACCATAACTCTACCTACAACACCACACCACTTACAACACCATAACTCCACCTACAATACCCTAACTCCACCTACAATACCATAACTCCACTTACAACACCATAAACTAACTCCAATCTGGCCCAAGGCCACCACAATTCCACCTGCAAACACCATATGCTACACCCATAACTCCATTAGCGAGCTATCAACACCATTTCTTATCTCTCTTTATCCTCTTTATCGAGAATAATAATAGTAATAAAACAATTTGAAGATTAAAAATCATGCAAAAAAAAAAAAAAAAAAAAAAGAAAACGTACAAAAAAAGACCTAAGATATCGTTAATTCTGAAAAGAAAAAACGAAATAGAAGGAGGCCAAATAATACAAACCGAATCTAAACTTAAAAAAAAAAACATGTACAAAATAACTACCGAAGAAGCGTAAAAGAAAGAGAAAGGGAAAGTAAAAAGGGAGAAAGATAGAAAGATAGAAAGACAGAAAGAAAGAAAGATAGAAATAGAAAGAAAGAGAGAGATAAAAATAGAAAGAAAGAGTGAAAAAAGAGAGAAAATGAGAGAAAGAGAGGAAGACCGAGAGAGAGAGAGAGAAAGAAAGAGAGAGAGAAAGAGACCGAGAGAGAGAGAGAAAGAGAAAGAAAGAGAAAGAGAAAGACCGAGAGGGGGAGAGAAAGAGAGAAAGACCGAGAGAGAGAAAGAGAGAGAAAGAGAGAGAGAGAGAGAAAGAGAGAGAAAATATATATAACACGAATACACTCTTCTTTCCCAAGACCGCCACAAGGAGCTCGTAAACCTCATGATCTCGACAACATGAGGATATGAGAACTCGGCAGAGGAACTCATGAGCTTGAACAGGTGCGCTGGGAGCTTGTGCTTGCTTGCTTGTTTGCTTGTTTGCTTGGCTGGTTGGTTGGCAGGTTGGTTGGATGGTTGGATAGTTGGGTGGTTGGTTGGCTGGTTGGTTGGTTGGATGGTTGGTTGGGTGGGTGGTTAATGGTTGGTTGAGTGGTTGGGTGGTTGGTTGGGTGGGTGGTTGGGTGGGTGGTTGGATGGTTGGGTGGTTGGTTGGGTGGTTGGATGGATGGATGGTTAGGTGGTTAGGTGGTTTGTTGGGTGGTTGGTTGGCAGGTTGGTTGGATGGTTGGATAGTTGGGTGGTTGGTTGGGTGGTTGGTTGGATGGTTGGTTGGTTGGGTGGTTGGTTAGGTGGTTGGGTGGTTGGTTGGTTGGGTGGTTGGTTGGGTGGTTGGTTGGATGGTTGGTTTGTTGGGTGGTTGGTTAGGTGGTTGGGTGGTTGGGTGGTTGGCTGGATGATTGGATGGTTGAGTGGTTGGTTAATGGTTGGCTGGGTAGTTGGGTGGTTGGATAGTTGGGTGGTTAGTTGGGTGGTTGGTTGGATAGTTGGTTGGATGGTTGGTTAGTTGGTCTACTGTTTGTTTACTTTGTTTTGTTAGTTGTTTGGTTAATTGGTCTACCGTTTGTTTATTTTGCTTTGTTGGTTGTTTGCCCAGTTGGCTTGTTATCTGTATGTTTGGTTAGGTAATTGGTTAGTTGTTTGGTTGACTGATGATTAGCTATTTGGTAATTTGATTGATTTGTTTCTTGGTTTCCCACTTGCTTTCCTTCGTGCTTTCTTTCCCTCTCGTTTGACTTCTTTTTTGCTTCTTGTTTACCTGCTTTCTATGCGTCTTGTTTACCTGTTTGTATATAATTTCGCTGGCCTGCTTAATATGCATCTTCCGTGTCTGCTTTCTTGATTTCCTGCTTGTCTACTTTTTATGCTTTTTGACTTTCCGGATTGTTTTTTTTATGTTCTTTTCTTGTTTGTTTCTTTTCTTGTTGTTCGTTTCTTGTTTTATTGATTAGTTTTTCTTTTCGATGTCCCTTGTTTCTTGCTTGCTTTTTTGATGTTCTTTTTTTGTCTTTCTCTTTTTCTTCACTTGTTCTCTATCCTTGCTTGTCTGTTCTTTGCTGACTTTATACATCATGCTTATTTTTCTTTTGCTTGCTTGCCTTCTTTTATTTTTTGTTTAGCTACTTTTCTATCCTGACGTGACTTGCCAACGTTACTATGAATTTCCTTTGTCTGCTTGCTTTCCCTTTCCTTGTTTGCGTGTCTTAAGTTCTTGTCTCCTACGTGTTCTTTGCTTTCTACTTACTGCTTGATCATTTCTGTCTCTTGTGTGCGTTTTTTGATTGCCCTAGCGCTTTTTTGCTTGCATTCCTTTCTTGGTTTCTCTTGCTTCTACCTCCTCTTCTCCCTCTCTCTCTCTCTGCTTTTTAAGTTTTCTGGGAGTTGTTTTGTTTTTTTATGTGTGTTTTCTTTTGTTTTTTTCCCCTTGTTTGCGCGCTTTGCGGGCCCTTTTTATACCATATTTTTCTGATGCAACATACACACTTGCCTACTCTGTTTTCCTCAGTGTTTAGTTTCTTACTATTTTCTTACTTGTTTTTTTTTTTTCTTTCCTTCTCGCATTGTTTGTTTTTATAAAAAAAAAAACCCGTCTGCTTGGTTGCTTAGTATTGATTCTTTCTTTCCTTCATGCTTGCTTGTTTTTTCTTCTTGTTTTGCCTTAACTCTTACCTCCTTTTATTATTCCTTTCCATTAAAATATTTCTTTCTCTTCATTCCTCTTTGCTTGCTTGCTTTCATTGGTCCCTCCTTTTGATCCTTTCAGGTCTCTCACGATGGGAACAGTGCTTGATTGTTTGTTCGTTCGTTTGTTTGAGAAGTGGTTATTGATGTATTTTTTTATTTTGTTCTTTTTGATAATTATTATATTCATTTATTGATTTATTTTATAATCACACCACTCAGTACACACATATACATACACGCAAAGCTACCACCTTAAACACACACATGCAAACACACACACACCATCACACGCTAAAAGCACTTCCCTCCTCCCTCCCTACACATACCCAACTCCCTGATGTAACTACTATAACTTACTTTCCTCCCCCTACTTGCACTACCCGAGACTCCACCCTCGTTCCTCTCTGCTTCCTTCCCATCTCGCCCATGATAGGTGACACCTCCATACAAACCCTCCCTCTCCCTCCTTCCCCTTTATCTCTCTCTCCTTCCCTCCCTTTTCCTCCATCTCTCCCTTCTTCCCTTCCCTCCCCTCCCCTCCTTCCTTCCCTCCCTTCTATCCTTCCCTCCCCTCCATCTCTCCCTCCTTCCCTCCCCTCCATCTCTCCCTCCTACCCTTCCTTCGCACCCTCCTTCCCTCACCTCCCCTGATTACCACTGAACGTTTCCCCTACTCCCTACCCCACCCAACCACTCCCCCCCTTGCTTGACCCCCCCCCCACCCCTTTACCAACTACCTTCCTCCCTCTTCCCCCATAATATCTATTACCAAAACCTAATCCCCCCCCTCCCCCTTGCCACATTGTAACCCCTTTCCTCTACCCCTTCCCCCTACCCCTACCATTCCCCATCCCCCACACACCTCAACTCTTCCCCCTATCCTCCCTCCCCCCCTTATCTACCCCCACCCCATCCCCATTCCCCACACACCTCAACTCTTCCCCCTATCCTCCCTCCCCCCCCCCCGTTATCTACCCTACCCCCCCCCCCTCGTGTGTCACTGATATTTACCGCTTCCAAGTGACAGCCGTAAATGCCCCCGGGCGAGCGAACGAGCGGGCGAGCGGTAAGCAAGAGGCTCAGGGGAATGGGGGAGAGTAGGGTATGTGTGGGGGTGGGGGGTGGGGGGGAGAGACAAGTTTCTCCCCCCTCCCCCCCCCTCAAATATGATCTTCGTAAACGAGGCAAGTGGTGGGCGACGCGAGAGGAAAGTGGGTTTGAAGCGAAATGTTTTGGGCTTTTTTTTTTTTATCTATTATTTTTTTTTACTTGTTATCATTTAGCTCTACCTGCTTGTTGTTTTGTTTGCTTTTTTTGTTTGTTTGTCTGTGTGTCTATTCCTCCTGCTGTTCCTTCCCTCTCTCCCTCCTTCTTTCCTTTTCTTCCATCCCTTCCACCCTCCCTCCCTCCCTCCTTCCCTCCCTCCCTCTTTCCTTCCCTCCCTTCCTCTATCCCTTCCACCCTCCCTCCCTCCTCTCCTCCCTACTCCTTCCCTCCTTCCCTCCGTCCTTTCACCCCCCCCCTTCCCTCCCTCCCACCGTTCCACTCTCCCTCCTTCCCTCTCTCCCTCCTACCTCCCCTCCCTCCCTCCATCTCCCTCCCTCCCTTCCACTCTCCCTCCTTCCCTCCCTCTCACTCCCTCTCTCCCTCCTACCTCCCCTCCCTCCCTCCCTCTCTACTTCATTTCTTTTGTTATTTTTCGCCACGTGGTTTATGTGCCGAACCCGAGTCGGAGGTTCATTCATTACGACTCGGAAACTACAGCTTGTTTTCGGGGGCAGAGGGGGGAGGGGGAGGGGGGAGGGGGGAAGAGGGGGAGGGAAGAGGGGGAGGGGTAAAGTGAGAGTGGGGGGGGATGGGGGATGTTGAGGAAGGGGGGAAGTGAGAGGGGTGGGGGGTAGATGGGGGATGTTGAGGAAGGGGGGAAGTGAGAGTGGGGGGGGTGTAGATGGGGGATGTTGAGGAAGGGGGAAAGTGAGAGAGGGGGAGGGGAGATGGGGGATGTTGAGGAAGGGGCGAAGGGAGAAGGAGGAATGGGGAGGAGGGAAGGGTGAGGAGAGGAGGGAGATGAGGGATGAGATGAAGGGATAGGGAAAGGACTAGAGGTGAGGAAGAAAAAAAATGCAATAGAGGGGGAAAGAAGGGAGAAGGGAAGGGAAGTTGAGTATTGGAAAGAGAGGGGAAAAAAGGTGGGAGAGGAAGATGGAAGGGTGGAGAGCGAGAGGATGGAAAGTGGTTGAACGTTTAAGTGGAAAAGGGGGATGAATAGGGGAAGAGAGGAAGGGAACGAAGAACAGAGTTTAATTAAGGG
>NW_028234408.1:45436787-45440634 GCF_977035675.1 Penaeus japonicus
GAAGCAGAGCCCCACTCAATTATTTCGGGCAGTGCGACAGCCTGGCGGAATGAGGCTGGTTGGAAGGAAATCTGTTTTCTTTCTTGTATTTTTTCTCATTTAAAAAAAGGATAGTGAAGGGGAGGGGAAGGGGAGGGGGAGGGTAAGGTAGGGGAGGGGGAAGGAAGGGAATGGGAAGAGAAGGGGGAAAGGATGAGGAGGGGGAAGGGGAGAGGAAAGGTAGGGAAGTAGGGGGGAAGAGGATGAGAAGGAAGAGGGGAAATGGGGGCAGAATAGGAGGAATTGTAAAAGGGGGGGAAGGGGAGAGAGGGAAGGGCCAAGAGAGAGGGGGGGAACCGATGGCGAAGAGGGAAACGAAGGGAGAGGGGGGAGAGGAAGAAGATAAAGGAAGGGAAGGGGAAAGGAAGAGGAACGCGAAAGGGAAAGTAGAAGAAAGAGGAAAGGAAGAGGAAAGGAGACGAACGGAAATGAAAAGGAAGGGGAAGGGGAGGGGAAGACGAAGGGAAGGAGAAGGCGAGAATCGTGTCAAATCTTCCTAGACTAAGGTAATAAGCAGTGCTATGCAACGGAACAAGTTGAAGTTGCTTCTGCTTTTGCTCCGGGAGGTATTAAGGGAAACATGCAAAAAGACAACACCACACACACACACACCCCACACACCACACACACACACACACAACAACATACATACAACATTATATATATATATATATATATATATATATATATATATATATATATATATATATATATATGTATAACACCACACCACAATATATACATATTTATTACATATAAATTCATTATATATATATCATATATATATATATATATTGTATGTATAAACACACACACACCACACTTACTATATATATAATAATATATATATATATATCTATATATATTATATCTATATATATAAATATATATATATGTATGTATTGATATAGGAGAAGGAACTATATATATATAGATAGATATATATATATTATAGATATAGGGATATAGATATATATATTATGAGGGATATATAGGGATATATGAGAGAAGGAGAGAGAGAGAAAGAGAGGGAGAGAAAGAGCGAGAGAGAGAGAGAGAGAGAGAGAGAGAGAGAGAGATAGATAGATAGATAGAGATAGATAGAGAGAGAGAGAGAGCATATAAATGGGGCTTCAACTAGTAGATATACAATAGAAAGTTAATCAAAAGTAAGAAAATTGAAAAACACATCTTTTGCAGGTAAATCAGGTTAATCATTTTTTTAAGCCCTCGCTTGCTTCCTATTCATGAAAAAAGGCTCATGACTTTCCGCCCGATTTTGTAAAGAAGAGAGAGAGAGAGAGAGAGAGAGAGAGAGAGAGAGAGAGAGAGAGAGAGAGAGAGAGAGAGAGTATCGCGAGAGAGGACGAGAGGAGGAGAGGAGAGAAGGGGGAGGAGATGAAGAGAGGGTGGAGAGAGGCGAAGAGAGAGAGATGGAGAGAAAGATAGGATAGATAGATAGATAGAGATAGATTAGAGAGAGAGATGAGATGAGAGATGAGGCCATGAGGAGGAGAGGCACGGAGAGAGTAGAGAGAGAGAGAAAGTGTGGCGAGAGAGAGAGAGAGGGAGAGATAGATAGATAGGATATGGATAGATAGCTAGGATAGAGAGAGAGAGAGAGATAGAGAGATGAGAGAGAGAGAGTAGGAGAAGAGAGGAGAGAGAGAGAGAGAGAAGAGAAAAGGAGAGAGGGAGAGATGGAGAGATGGGTAGATAGACATAGAAAGAGAGCGCAGAGAGGAGGGTGAGAGAGTGAGAGAGAGAGAGAGCTAGCGACGAGAATGAGATATGCTAGAAGATAGATAATAGATTAAGATAGATAGAAGAGAGAAGAGGAGCGAGCGACGAGAGAGAGAGCGAGAGAGAAGTGAGGGAAGGGGGAGAGGGGGAGAGGTATGACGGATGAGGCAGAAGAGGAGAGAGTAGAGAGAGAGAGAGAGGAAGGGAGGAGAGAGAGAGGTGATGAGAGAGAGAGAGAGGGAAGGAGGAGAGAGGAACCGAGAGACAGACTGAGAGAGAGGGGGAAAAACAGAGAGGACTGAGGGAGAGAGAAACTGTGAGCCAGTTGAGAGAGAAACAGTGAGCCAGGTATGAGAGAATGATAGAGAGAGAGAGAAAGAAAGAGAGAAAGAGAGAGAGAGAGAGAGAGAGAGAGAGAGAGAGAGAGAGAGAAAGAGAGAGCACTCCTTGCAGTTAATGAGGCTTCAAAAGCCAGTCATTCACGTGAACTAAATGAGCCTCAATTTGTTCAGCATGTGCATAAAAGAGAAGGAAAAATTATGAAAAATGAATGAAAGGCAAAATGACATTTGATATAAAATAGTAAATCTATCTATCTATCTATCTATCTATCTATCTATCTATATCTATCTGTATATCTAGTTTTATCTATAGCTATGCCTATCTATATACCAATAAGAAACAATTAGGATGAAAATGATAATCATAATGATAATGGGGATGGTGATGATAATGATGTACTGTGCAATATTGATGATAAAAATAATGATGATAATAGTAATAATGTTTATGATACGACTAATGATAATGATAAATGATAATTGTGATGATGAAAATTAAAATGAGTATGATGATAGTTGTAATGATGATGATAACAACAGTAATTATAAGAACATTATTAATGATAATGCTAATAACAGTGACAACAATAACAACAATGGCAATATATATATATATATATATATATATATATATATATATATATATATATATATACATAACAATAGTAATGGTATAACGATGATGAAACTAACAATAATGAAAATAAAAGAATAACGATAATAATGATTCTAACAAAGTAAACAAAAATGACAAAACTGAAATGATTAACAATATTCCACTTATTCATTTATAATCAATTACGAGAAAATAATTACCTGATCAAACTAACTATCGTAAGTGAACGAAAAGAAAGCATCTCATCTAAAGACGTTCCATGTTATTTGATTATCAGTTCAAAGCATCCCATTTTGCTTCAATTAATTGTCATTATGATTCACTCGAGTTCAAAGAGAGACAACGAAACGTAATGGCTTCACGGCGACTCGAGAAGCGTTGCGAAGTACGTCGTGTTTTGTGAGAATACTTAAATACACACATATACGTACACACACACACATACGCACATACACACACACACACGCACACATACACACACACACACGCACGCAAACACAAACACAAAGACAAACACAAACAAACACACACACTCACGCAAACACACACACACACACACACACACACACAAACACGCAAACATACACACACACGCACACACACACACACACACACACAAACACGCAAACACACACACACGTACACACACGCACGCACGCAAACAAACACGCACACATAATATTAATGATGACAATGATTCTGATGATAGTGATAATAATATCAACATAGATACAACAACAGCAACGCCAGTACTGATAATGATGATAATGATTATGATGATGATAATGATAATGATAATAATAATGATAATAACGATGATAACAACAATGGTGATAACATCGACAGCAATGATACTAATGATCATCATGATAATAATAGTAATAATGATAATAATCGTATCAGTAATAATGATAACAATATTGATGATGATAATAGTAATAATGATTATGATGCTGATGATAAGAATGATAATAATCATTATCACGGTGATGATAAAAGAGATAAGAACAACAAAAAGGATGATGATAATAATAATAACGATAGTGATGAGAATACTACAACTACTAGTTATCCTAATGATAACCATCATCACATCATAATAACAATA
>NW_028234408.1:45460734-45463234 GCF_977035675.1 Penaeus japonicus
CCACATATTTCATGTATGTAATCATGTGACCTTAGGAGAGGACCTTGCATGCTGAGGGTGATAATCCATACTGTTATATCGTTCTCCTGATATGTAAACATTTAATTGTGTATGCTTGTGATTGACCCGTCTTTTGCTCTGTATATATTTCAACATGTTGACATAGCTGTAAGGTTTTGTAAAAATATATGTGAGCCCAAAGAGGGACTAAGATTGGGGTGAGGATAACCTATGTTACCTCATCCTTTTGAGATGTACGTAATCACTTGTCTCAATAAACTCGTCAAAGTCAAAGTCAAAAAGTACCCGCGCGCAGAGCCTATGTGCCGTACCCGCGTAGCCTATGTACCGTACCCGCGGAGCCTATGTACCGTACCCGCGAAGCCTATGTGCCGTACCCGCGTAGCCTATGTGCCGTACCCGCGTAGCCTATGTACCGTACCCACGTAGCCTATGTGCCGTACCCGCGTAGCCTATGTGCCGTACCCGCGTAGCCTATGTACCGTATCCGTGGAGCCTATGTACCGTACCCGCGAAGCCTATGTACCGTACCCGCGGAGCTTATGTGCCGTACCCGCGTAGCCTATGTACCGTACCCGCAAAGCCTATGTACCGTACCCGCGGAGCTTATGTGCCGTACCCGCGTAGCCTATGTACCGTACCCGCAAAGCCTATGTACCGTACCCGCGGAGCCTATGTACCGTACCCGCGTAGCCTATGTACCGTACCCGCGGAGCCTATGTACCGTACCCGCGGAGCCTATGTACCGTACCCGCGAAGCCTATGTGCCGTACCCGCGTAGCCTATGTACCGTACCCGTAAAGCCTATGTATCGTACCCGCGTAGCCTATGTACCGTACCCGCGTAGCCTATGTACCGTACCCGCGTAGCCTATGTACCGTACCCGCGTAGGTTTTCCACTGTTGGGAAAACCTTCCATAGAACCAGGACGTCTGGGACATGCAGACAGACCGGGATCGACTGAGCTCCCTCTGACGCCTGATTTCTCCCCTTGTTCATTCGTGTCGTTATGGTGTCTTATTATTGTCTCCCCTTGTTCATTTGTGTCGTTATGGTGTCTTATTATTGTCTCCCCTTGTTCATTCGTGTCGTTATGGTGTCTTATTACTGTCTCCCCTTGTTCATTCGTGTTGTTATGGTGTCTTATTATTGTCTCCCCTTGTTCATTCGTGTCGTTATGGTGTCTTATTATTGTCTCCCCTTGTTCATTCGTGTCGTTATGGTGTCTTATTATTGTCTCCCCTTGTTCATTCGTGTCGTTATGGTGTCTTATTACTGTCTCCCCTTGTTCATTCGTGTCGTTATGGTGTCTTATTATTGTCTCCCCTTGTTCATTCGTGTCGTTATGGTGTCTTATTATTGTCTCCCCTTGTTCATTCGTGTCGTTATGGTGTCTTATTATTGTCTCCCCTTGTTCATTCGTGTCGTTATGGTGTCTTATTATTGTCTCCCCTTGTTCATTCATGTCGTTGTGGTGTTTTATTGTGCTGTGCTGTAGTGTTTATTACTCCCCGTGCACCATAACGTCAGATTAACTGCGTTATGGAATAAACTTGATTTGTATAAACTTTGTGTCTTACATCTCATACCTACTTTGAGTGGGTTATTAGTTTTAACATAAAAAGATACCTATCACAGAGAGAGAGAGAGAGGGAGGGAGATAGATAGATAGACTTAGAGAGAGAAAGAAAGAGGGTTAGGGGTAGAGAGAAGGTGTGTGTGGGGGGTGGGGTGGGTGGGTGGAGGGTGGGGGGGATAATTTCAGTGACACATTCCATTTGCTTATTTTCTAATATCATACTTTTTTTTAAAATTATTATACTCTATCTCGAAAATCCATGCGATTATTTCCTCCGTGTGTTTTTATATCAGAGCAAATTGTTTTATTGCAATCGCATTTAGTTGATTTTGTTCAGGGGCTTTGCATACGGCATATATCAAATAATCAAATCAGTGATAATATAAATTGCATGGAAAGGTCCTATTTTATGATCATTTTTTGAAAGCAACGAGAAATGAATAAACATCAATAAAGATAATGCATGTGATGTTAATTCCATGGATTCTAATTAGGACAAAGCGCTTTGCTCATTAAACAACAATATGACAAATTACCCTCGCATTCTTTGTTAATGTTTTTGGTTTGATATCGACTCTCATTTCCTAGTCTCCCCCCCCTCCCTCCCCTTCCCCCACCTCATAACCCCCACCCCCTTCTCCCCACCCTGATTCCCATGCCCTAAAATAAAATCTCGCCTTTATTCACACTGCAGGAAATAGTCCTTCACCCCCTCCTTGCCCCTACCCCTTATCCCCCCACCTCATGGCACTCTTTACCCTCCCCCCCCAACTTCATAACTAACCCCACCCCCCATACTTACCTCCATCCCCTCGCCACCCCCCCACTACCACCAAAACCACCCCATCCCCTTTTTAAAAAGAACCAAATAGAATGAAATGAAATAAAAAAAAAGCAAAA
>NW_028234408.1:45483234-45488234 GCF_977035675.1 Penaeus japonicus
GAAAAATTAGATAAAAAAAGAAGATAAAAAAAAGAATTAAAAAGAGACAAATAATCAATAGACGAAAGGTAATTAAGAGACCGGCAAAAAAAAAAAAAGGAAGAAAGAAGAAGAAGAAGAAGAAGAAGAAGAAGAAGAAGAAGAAGAAGAAGAAAAATGATGCAGGGTGACCAAGAGAGAAGTTAAGAGGTAAAGGAAGCCAGTTGTATTGACTTAAACTCACTTAAATCTCCCTGTTTGCCCCAGGCAGACAGGGGAACGCGGCGCCACAGGATGCCAGCACACGGAAAAGGGGGGAGAGGGGGAGGGGGAAAGGGGGAGGGAGAGGGGGGAGAGGGGGAGGGAGAAAGGGGGAGGGTTAGGGGAGAGAGAGAGAGGGAGGGAAGAGGGAGGGGACAGGGGGGGGTAGGGGAGAGAGAGGGGGGAGGGAAGAGAGGGAGGGGAGAGGGGGAGGGAGAAAGCAGGAGGATTAGGGGAGAGAGAGGGGGGAGGGAAGAGGGAGGGGACAGGGGTAGAAAGGTTAGGGTTAGGGGAGAAAGGGGGAGGGTTAGGGGAGAGAGAGAGAGGGAGGGGAGGAGGGAGAGGGGAGGGAGGGGAAGGGAAGGGGGAAGAGGAGGGGAAGGGTTAGGGGAGAGAGAGAGAGAGGGAGGGAAGAGGGGGAGGGAGAAAGGGGGAGGGTTAGGGGAGAGAGAGAGAGAGAGGGAGGGAAGAGGGGGGAACGGGAGAAAGGGGGAGGGTTAGGGGAGAGAGAGAGGGGGAGGGAAGAGGGGGAGGGGAGAGGGCGAGGGTTAGGGTTAGGGTTAGGGGAGAGAGAGAGGGGGGAGGGAAGAGGGAGGGGACAGGGGGAGGGAGAAAGGGGGAGGGTTAGGGGAGAGAGAGGGGGGGAGGGAAGAGGGGGAGGGGAGAGGGGGAGGGAGAAAGGGGGAGAGTTAGAAGAGAGGGGAGAGAGAAAGGGGGAGAAAGGGTTAGGGTTAGGGGAGAGAGAGGGGGGAGAGAAGAGGGAGGGAGAGGGTTAGGGGAGAGAGAAGGGGAGAGGAGAGAGAGAGAGAGAGGTCTCGAGAATGAGTTAGAGGGGACCATAGCATGACCGCTTGAAGGAGCAGGGAGGGGGGTAGGGGGTAGGAGGGTTTTGATGGGTTGAGAAGGGAGAGGGGAAGAGAAGAGGTAAGGGAAGGGGGTAAGGAAGGAGGAAGAAGGAGAGAAGGTGAGAAAGGGAAGGAAAAGGGATTGAAGGGGAAAAGGGAAAGGAAGAAGTGGGAGAGGAGAGAGAAGAAGGAGAGAGAAAAAAAGGACGAAGAGAGAAGGGGAAAGGGAAAGAGAGAGAGAAAGGAAAGGGGGGGGGGGGATATGGGACGGATAGGGGAATGGAGGGTATAAGAAGACTATCCTGGTGGCGACATGCTGGACGCTTCCTCTGCCCGCTCCTCCCCTCTCAAGACGCTTGGGAACACGCCAACCTTCCCTTCTCTCTCTCTTTCTATCTCTCTCTCGCTTTCTCCTTCTCTCTCTCTTTCTATCTCTCTCCTTGTTGCTTTCTCCTTCTCTCTCTCTTTCTATCTCTCTCCTTGGTGCTTTCTCCTTCTCTCTCTTTTTCTATCTCTTTCCTTGTTGCTTTCTCCTTCTCTCTCTCTCTCTTTCTATCTCTCTCCTTGCTGCTTTCTCCTTCTCTCTCTCTTTCTATCTCTCTCCTTGTTGCTTTCTCCTTCTCTCTCTCTTTCTATCTCTCTCCTTGTTGCTTTCTCCTTCTCTCTCTCTTTCTATCTCTCTCCTTGGTGCTTTCTCCTTCTCTCTCTCTTTCTATCTCTCTCTTTGGTGTTTTCTCCTTCTCTCTCTCTTTCTATCTCTCTCCTTCTCTCTCTCTCTTTCTATCTCTCTCCTTGTTGCTTTCTCCTTCTCTCTCTCTTTCTATCTCTCTCCTTGTTGCTTTCTCCTTCTCTCTCTCTTTCTATCTCTTTCCTTGGTGTTTTTTCCTTCTCTCTCTCTTTCTATCTCTCTCCTTGTTGCTTTCTCCTTCTCTCTCTCTTTCTATCTCTCTCCTTGTTGCTTTCTCCTTCTCTCTCTCTTTATATCTCTCTCTCTCTCGCTTTCTCCTTCTCTCTCTCTTTCTATCCCTCTCCTTGTTGCTTTCTCCTTCTCTCTCTCTCTCTTTCTATCTCTCTCCTTGTTGCTTTCTCCTTCTCTCTCTCTCTCTTTCTATCTCTCTCCTTCTCTCTCTCTTTCTATCTCTCTCCTTGTTGCTTTCTCCTTCTCTCTCTCTCTTTCTATCTCTCTCCTTGCTGCTTTCTCCTTCTCTCTCTCTTTCTATCTCTTTCCTTGGTGCTTTCTCCTTCTCTCTCTCTTTCTATCTCTCTCCTTGTTGCTTTCTCCTTCTCTCTCTCTTTCTATCTCTCTCCTTCTCTCTCTCTTTCTATCTCTCTCCTTGTTGCTTTCTCCTTCTCTCTCTCTTTCTATCTCTCTCCTTGTTGCTTTCTCCTTCTCTCTCTCTTTCTATCTCTCTCCTTCTCTCTCTCTTTCTATCTCTCTCCTTGTTGCTTTCTCCTTCTCTCTCTCTTTCTATCTCTCTCCTTCTCTCTCTCTTTCTATCTCTCTCCTTGGTGCTTTCTCTTTCTTTCTCTCTTTCTATCTCTCTCTCTCTCTCTCCTTGGTGCTTTCTCCTTCTCTCTCTCTTTCTGTCTCTCTCCTTGGTGCTTTCTCCTTCTCTCTCTCTTTCGATCTCTCTCCTTGCTGCTTTCTCCTTCTCTCTCTCTTTCTCTCTCTCTCTTTGGTGTTTTCTCCTTCTCTCTCTCTCTTTCTATCTCTCTCCTTGGTGCTTTCTCCTTCTCTCTCTCTCTCTTTCTATCTCTCTCCTTGTTGCTTTCTCTTTCTATCTCTCTCATTGTTGCTTTCGCCTTCTCTCTCTCTTTCTATCTCTCACCTGGTGCTTTCTCCTTCTCTCTCTCTTTCTATCCCTCTCCTTATTGCTTTCTCCTTCTCTCTCTCTTTCTATCTCTCTCCTTGTTGCTTTCTCCTTCTCTCTCTCTTTCTATCTCTCTCCTTGTTGCTTTCTCCTTCTCTCTCTCTTTCTATCCCTCTCCTTGTTGCTTTCTCCTTCTCTCTCTCCTTCTTGCTTTCTCCTTCTTTCTCTCTTTCTATCTCTCTCCTTGTTGCTTTCTCCTTCTCTCTCTCTTTCTATCTCTTTCCTTGGTGTTTTTTCCTTCTCTCTCTCTTTCTATCTCTCTCCTTGTTGCTTTCTCCTTCTCTCTCTCTTTCTATCTCTCTCCTTGTTGCTTTCTCCTTCTCTCTCTCTTTCTATCTCTCTCCTTGTTGCTTTCTCCTTCTCTCTCTCTTTCTATCTCTTTCCTTGGTGTTTTTTCCTTCTCTCTCTCTCTCTATCTATCTTTCTGACTCCCCCCCTATCTTTCTCTTCTTCTCTCCATTCCATCCTCCCTCTTTCCTTTCCTCCACTTATTTCCCTCCTTCTCCACCTACCCCCTTTCTTTTTATCTTCCTCTCTCCCTCCCCATCTACCCTCTCGCTCTTTCTCTTACTCTTCCTGTCCCCCTGTTTCTCTCACTTTCTCGCTCCCCATCTACTCTCTCACTCTTTCCGCCCCTCTCTTTCTCTCACTCTCTCTGTTTCCCTCTCTCTCATTTTCTCGCTTCCCATCTGCCCTTTCTCTATTTCTCTCACTCTCTCGCTCCCCCTCTGGTCTCTCTCTCTTTTTCTCACTCTCTCGCTCCCCATCTGTACTCTCTCTCTTTCTCTCGCTCTCTCGCTCCCCCTCTGTACTCTCTCTCTTTCTCTCGCTCTTTTCGTCCCTCCCTTTTTTCTCAGTCTTCCCCTCCCTCTCTGTCTCTCACTCTCAGTCTTTCCCTCCCTCTCTTTCTCTCACTGTGCCATCTCACTCTTTCTCTCCCTCCCTTCCCTCTCTCTCTTTCTCAGACTCTTCCCCTCTCTCCCTTCCCTCTCTCTTTTTCTCCTCCCTCCCTTCCCTCTCTCTTTTTCTCCTCCCTCCCTTCACTTTCTCTTTTTCTCTCACTCTTCCCCTCTCTCTCTTTTCTCTCACTCTTCCACTCTCTCCCTTTCTCCTCCCTCCCTCCCCTCTCTCTCTTTCTCCTCCCTCCCTTCACTTTCTCTTTTTCTCTCACTCTTCCCCTCTCTCTCTTTTCTCTCACTCTTCCACTCTCTTTCTTTCTCCTCCCTCCCTCCCCTCTCTCTTTTTTTCCTCCCTCCCTTCCCTCTCTCTTTTTCTCCTCCCTCCCTTCTCTCTCTCTCTTTCTCCTCCCTCCCTTCCCTCTCTCTCTCTTTCTTCTCCCTCCCTTCTCTCTCTCTCTTTCTTCTCCCTCCCTTCCCTCTCTCCCTTCCCTCTCTCTCTTTCTCTCACTCTTCCCCTCTCTCCCTTCTCTCTCTCTGTTTCTCTCACTCTTCCCCTCTCTCCCTTCCCTCTCTCTAGGATACACAAGTTCTCGCCTCTCCTTCTCACTCTTTCACTAAGAGGGAAACCAAAACGTTAGGCTATCCTGAGTTGAACTTGACTTGTAACGCTGTTCTATAAGAAAGATCAGTGGGGGGGGGGGTAGGAGTAGGGGGGGTTGGTGGGTAGGGATAGGGGTGGGTGGCTGGTAGGTGGGGGGTTTGTGGGTAGGGGTAGGGGTGGTTGGTAGGTGGGTATGGGTAGGGGTGGGTGGTTGGTGGGTAAGGATAGGGTGGGTGGGTAGGGGTAGAGGTGGGTGGTTGGTATGTGGGGGATCGGTGGGTAGGGATAGGGGTGGGTGGCTGGTAAGTGGGGGGTTTGTGGGTAGGGGGAAGGGGGGGAAGGGTTAGGGAGGTATATCGGAGGGGATGGGGTAATTATAAGGTATGGGAGGAGGAGGGGGGAGGGGGTTGGGACGAGGAGTGTAGTTAGGAGAAAGGGGAGATGATAAAGAAGAATAGGCATTAAAAGAGAATAGAAAAAAAACGTTGATAAACATGTGAAACCGATATAATCAAGAGATAACAAATAAAGAGAAAGGAGAAAC
>NW_028234408.1:45495734-45498234 GCF_977035675.1 Penaeus japonicus
ATATATATATATATATATTTATATATATATATATATATATTATATATATATATATATATATATATTATATATATATATATATATATAGATAATTTATATATATATACGTATGTATGATGTATATATATATATATATATATATATATATATACATGTATGTATATATATATATGTATACATATATTTATATATATGTATATATATATATATATATACACACACATATATATATGCATATATAGATAGACACACACACAGACACACATACACTTGGCCGTATGTCTTCTTGTCTGTATGTGCGTATGTCTATGTACACGAATTTTCATTTCCTGCGTGGTTCTCTGTGGACTTCGATCTGCAAGTAAAACCACAACTTTGTGGTTTACCTAATCAACTTTTTGACGTTGGGAGTACGGGCCAGTGACTCACCCTGAGGAGATACTGAGCGAGGCAATTTCAAGGCTATGTTTTTTCCATGACAGAATAATATATATATATATATTTTTTTTTTGCCTGTGCTGTGATTTTTTTTGGTGTGTGTGGTGGTGGTGGTGGGGGGGGGGGATAACATCATTTTTTTTTCGAAATGAATCTGATATTCATGATTCATTCTCATTATCAGATACATATTTATGTTTTACCTAATACTTATCAGCAATTTATTTGCTATAGGAAGCCAAGGGAATCTGAAATATATATAATAATATATTTCTATCCCTATTTTACTGACCCTTAATTCCAAACAAACACGCGAACAGTTTCAAATACCTTCTATAGAGTGAGAGTTAGAATAAAGCTAATTCAGTATGACATAACACATTTCCAAAACCTAATTTAGGTGGAATGTTAATGCCATATAAACACACTCTGCTTACTACATCCTTTATAGAAATAGAGCCCAGGATATCCGTTTTGACTGCTTTGGGATATGGAGTGTGTTCCGGAAAGGGGGCAGGGGGGGGGGTTGAGGGGTCGGAGAAGGGGTGTGGAGGTAAGGGGTAGGGCGTCAGAGGAGGGGTGTGGGGGTAAGGGGTAGGGGGTCGGAAAAGGGGTGTAGGGGTAGAGGGTAGGGGAAGGGGTGTGGGGGTGAGGGGTAGGGGGTCGGAAAAGGGGTGTAGGGGTAGAGGGTAGGGGAAGGGGTGTGGGGGTGAGGGGAAGAAAGGTCGGAGAAAGGGTGGGGAGATAGGGGGAAGGGGGTCGGAGAAAGGGTGGGGGATAGGGGGTAGGGGGTAGAGGAAGGGGTAGGGGGTAGGGGAAGCGGTGTGGGGGTAAGGGGAAGAAGGTTCAGAGAAGGGGTGTGGGGGTAGCGGGTAGGGCGCCAGAGGAGGGGTGTGAGGGTGAGGGGAAGAAGGGTCGGAGAAGGGGAGGGAAAGATATAGGGGGAAGGGGGTAGGAGAAGGGTTTGGGGTAGGAGGAAGGGGGTAGGAGAAGGGGTGTGGGGGTAGGGGGTAGGGGAAGGGGTGTGGGGGTGAGGGGAAGAAGGGTCGGAGAAGGGGAGGGGGGATATAGGGGGAAGGGGATAGGAGAAGGGTTTGGGGTAGGAGGAAGGGGGTAGGAGAAAGGGTGTTGGGGAAGGGGGTAAGAGAGAGTAGGTAGGGAGAAGGGGTGGGGGGATAGGGGGAAGGGGGTACTGAGAGTGGTTGTGAGGGTGAGGGGAAGAGGGGTCGGAGAAGGAGTTTGTGAGGGTAGGGAGAAAAGGGAAGGGGAAGGGGAAGGGGGGGAGATGTATAGGTAAGAGAAAGGGACAGGAGAAGGGGTATGTCAGAAGACAGCAAGGGGTAGGGAGAGGGGTTGTAGGGGTAGGGAGAGGGGCGTTGGGGCAGAGAGTATGGAGTGGGGGGTCTATGGGAAGGGGATAAGGATCAGGGAGAGGGGTGTGTGGGGGTAGGGGGGTAGGGGGAGGCGGTATCACGCAGTATCAGGGCGGCAAAGGACATAAATTTGAGCGAAAGCAATTAACAGAGCCATATCTTCTTCGGATCTCCAGAACGGTCCGAGGAAACGAGAGGGAAAGAGGGTGTCGTTGTTTGTTCGTTTTGAAAGGAAGTTGTTAGCGAGTTAGAAAGTCGTTGGGATTGGCTTGTGGGTTGTGGCGTGGTTTGTGGAGCCCAACAAGGAAGATATATATTTTTTATTTCTATTTCTTAGATTGAAAATGGAAAATGTCTGTTAGGTTTGAGGCGAAAAGTCCCCTTGATGCAGACAGCGGGGCGTTATATCATGAACATAAACAAATAAACACACGAATAAATATGCACATTTACCCAACATGCAAACACACACACACACACAAACACACACACACACACACACACACACACACACACACACACACACAAAACACACACACAACACACACACACACAATCACATACACACATATACACACACACACACAACACACACACACACACACACACGCACACACACACACACACACGCTGACAAACACAAGCGCTCCACGAGTCACTTGATCTTGTTAGTGCCGGCTCACTCGGAC
>NW_028234408.1:45503234-45505734 GCF_977035675.1 Penaeus japonicus
ACATGAGCATTTGAAACGAGTGCTGTAAATGGTGTAAATGGTGTAGATGGTGTAAATGGTGTTGATGGTGTAAATGGTGTTGATGGTGTAAATGGTGTAGATGGTGTAAATGGTGTAGATGGTGTAAATGGTGTAGATGGTGTAAATGGTGTAAATGGTGTAGATGGTGTAAATGGTGTAGATGGTGTAAATGGTGTAAATGGTGTAGATGGTGTAAATGGTGTAAATGGTGTAGATGGTGTAAATGGTGTAGATGGTGTAGATGGTGTAAATGGTGTAGATGGTGTAAATGGTGTAGATGGTGTAAATGGTGTAGATGGTGTAAATGGTGTAGATGGTGTAAATGGTGTAAATGGTGTAGATGGTGTAAATGGTGTAAATGGTGTAGATGGTGTAGATGGTGTAAATGGTGTAGATGGTGTAAATGGTGTAGATGGTGTAAATGGTGTAGATGGTGTAAATGGTGTAAATGGTGTAGATGGTGTAAATGGTGTAGATGGTGTAAATGGTGTAGATGGTGTAAATGGTGTAGATGGTGTAAATGGTGTAGATGGTGTAAATGGTGTAGATGGTGTAGATGGTGTAAATGGTGTAAATGATGAGTTTGAATGATTTGCTCTCGTGGTTCGTTTGTGGCACAGGGAAGTATTTCGTTTGTTATTGCACATGTATTGAACACTGTTATTGAATTCCTAGTTGAATGAACTGCTTTTGAATGAAGATTTTTATTTGCGTCGGGCAAACTCTATCAAAAACAGAAGTACCATTCAAAATGTAACAATGACTAGATGAGCCACGCCATTCACTATCTCTCTAAACAAACTACGAAACATATCAGCATGTATTTCCCCCCCCCCCCCCCCCCCCCCCCCCCCCCCGCTTTCTCTCCAAGGAAGGAATGACCCGTGGTTTATACTTCGCCCTGCAACATATCCACATATCCAAAGTTAAACATTTTCTCATTTTGGTTCAAAAGTGATGAAACAACATGATCCTCTCGTGCTCTTTGTAAAAGGTAAAAGTTTAACCCTTTTTGTGTGTGTGTGTTTACATTTTATTCTTCTCTTTTACGTATCTTTTATACCTTTTTTTTCGTAGACCCTGAGATCCAACAAGCTTTCTTGAACGACGCCGAAACTCAATAGGGCGTCTCGAATGGGCATTTCGCTGCCGAATTCTTGTTTATCTAAGCTGATTCCCCGTTTCTTCGAGAGGGTAATGTCGTGAGCTAGTTTGATGCACCATTTTCGCGCTGTGCTTCCTTCCGGCTTTTGCTTCTTCCGCCCCTCCCACAGTTTATGTACCCTTTGGAATTTCTTTGCTGATATTGTGGTGGTTTACTCGTTTTTTCTCTCTCTCTTTCTCTCTCTCTCTCTCTCTCTCTCTCTCCCTCTCTCTCTCTCTTTATATATATATATATATATATATATATATATATATATATATATATATATCTTTCTCTCTCTCTCTCTCTCTCTCTCTCTCTCTCTCTTCCTCTCGCCCTCCTCACATCCTCCTCTCTCTCTCTCTCTCTTTCTCTCTCTTAGACAAACATATATATAGATAAATAAGATATATGATTTACGAATAAAACAATAAAAATTGTGAAATTATGCAAAACTAGGCAATTCGATACTTTATTCAAGAGAAAATTATCGACCTTCCTCGACACACACACAAACACACAACAAAAACAACACCAATCCACATTAATCCACCCATCCGCCCTCACAAACTGACCCACACTACAAACTCCCCACAACATTCCTCTGAACGAGAATTGCAGAGGCGAAATGCACAAGCAATTGCAAAAGCATTAACAGACCTGCTACAAGCGACTAACACCTTAGACTCCAATGTATTCCAATTATTGTGTGACATCACTGAGTGTCGGTTCACAACTTAAAGAAACAGGATTATTCTTCGTCAGCTGTTTAACTTTGCATATATAATGAGATTGATTTGTGCTTCTATAATGAGGTGATTGAGGAATATGATATACAACAGCAATTTTCTTGCTATTTCAAAATAGATAAAGTGTAACACTATCATCATTATATTGCGGATGTCATTATAATCTAATGATCACTTTCGTCATAACAATTTGTGTCATTCTATTATTTCATTTGATAATGATGATACTAATGATAATGATGATTGTTATTATCATTACTGCTGTATTATTACTGTTATTGCTGTTAATTGTGGTGGTATTACTATTATGATTATAATTGTACTTTTTATTCTTATTTTCATTATCATTCTCTTTAGTATCATTATTACTATGTTTATTGCTAATGTTGTTATTGTCATTATCATCATTGTTACTATCATCATTATTAGTAGTGTCATTATCTTGATAATCATTATTATTATTATCATCATCATTATTATTATTATAATTGTTATTATCATTACTATCATCAATATTACCATTATTATCATTACTGTTGTTTTTGTTATTATAATCATTATCAATATCATCATCATGATCATTATC
>NW_028234408.1:45545734-45550734 GCF_977035675.1 Penaeus japonicus
ATTCCTCCTCCTCCTCCTCCTCCTCTTTTTTTTCTTCGTCCCTTTCTACCTTCTCCTTTCGCTTCCTCCTTCCTTCCTCCTCCATCCCTTTCTTCTCTTTCAACCCCCACCCCCTCCCCTAAAAGAAGAAGAATGAACATGATAAATCAAAAAGAAAATAGTAAGAAAATACGAAGCAAAAATAACAAGAAAAAAAGGAGAAGAAGAAGAAAAAGAAGAATAAAAAGAAGAAGAAAAAAGAAGAGGAAGAAGAAGACTTTCAAGAGGGAGGAGGGGGGGGGGGAGAAGAAGAAGGGTTGACACGAGCAACTCCCTTAGGCGGTCAAGCGTAACTTTCCAAATTGCTCGAGGATCTAAGTTTAATACCAGAATCAGCAAGAAGACTGTGTAACAAAGACAAAAGGACACTGTAAGGAAGAGAAGAAGACACTGTAACGATGGTAAAGACACTGTAAGGAAGAGAAGAAGACACTGTAACGATGGTAAAGACACTGTAAGGAAGAGAAGAAGACACTGTAACGATGGTAAAGACACTGTAAGGAAGAGAAGAAGACACTGTAACGATGGTAAAGACACTGTAAGGAAGAGAAGAAGACACTGTAACGATGGTAAAGACACTGTAAGGAAGAGAAGACACTGTAACGATGGTAAAGACACTGTAAGGAAGAGAAGAAGACACTGTAACGATGGTAAAGACACTGTAAGGAAAAGAAGAAGACACTGTAACGATGGTAAAGACACTGTAAGGAAGAGAAGAAGACACTGTAACGATGGTAGACACTGTAAGGAAGAGAAGAAGACACTGTAACGATGGTAAAGACACTGTAAGGAAGAGAAGAAGACATTGTAACGATGGTAAAGACACTGTAAGGAAGAGAAGAAGACACTGTAAGGAAGAGAAGAAGACACTGTAACGATGGTAAAGGCACTGTAAGGAAGAGAAGAAGACACTGTAACGATGGTAAAGACACTGTAAGGAAGAGAAGAAGACACTGTAACGATGGTAAAGACACTGTAAGGAAGAGAAGAAGACACTGTAACGATGGTAAAGACACTGTAAGGAAGAAGACACTGTAACGATGGTAAAGACACTGTAAGGAAGAGAAGAAGACACTGTAACGATGGTAAAGACACTGTAAGGAAGAGAAGAAGACACTGTAACGATGGTAAAGACACTGTAACGATGGTAAAGACACTGTAAGGAAGAGAAGAAGACACTGTAACGATGGTAAAGACACTGTAAGGAAGAGAAGAAGACACTGTAACGATGGTAAAGACACTGTAAGGAAGAGAAGAAGACACTGTAACGATGGTAAAGACACTGTAAGGAAGAGAAGAAGACACTGTAACGATGGTAAAGACACTGTAAGGAAGAGAAGAAGACACTGTAACGATGGTAGACACTGTAAGGAAGAGAAGAAGACACTGTAACGATGGTAAAGACACTGTAAGGAAGAGAAGAAGACACTGTAACGATGGTAAAGACACTGTAAGGAAGAGAAGAAGACACTGTAACGATGGTAAAGACACTGTAAGGAAGAGAAGAAGACACTGTAAGACACTGGTAAAGACACTGTAAGGAAGAAGAGAAGACACTGTAAAGAGAGAAAAGAGACAGAGAGAGAGAGAAGAGAGAGTAAGATGAGAGAGAGAGAGAGAAGAGAGAGAGAGAGAAAGAAAGAAGAAGAAGAGAGAGAGAGAGAATAAAAGAGAGAGAGAGAAGAGATGTGAGAGAGAGAAAGAGAGAGAGAGAAAGAGAGAGAGAGAGAGAGAGAGAGAGAGAGAGAGAGAGAGAGAGAGAGAGAGAGAGAGAGAGAGAGAGAGAGAGAGAGAGAGACACTGTGACACAGACAAAAAGACTGTAACAAAGTCAAGAACACTACTGTAACAAAGAAATTAAGACACTGTGGGGAAGAAATTAAGACACTGTAATTGAGACACATATAATTAATGATATGAGGATACTGAGCAATTACTTCTTTTATCGTTCTTGTTACTACTATTACTACGAATACTACTATTATCATCATTGCTATTATCCTTTTTTTATCAGTCTCATCTTTATAGTTATATTTATCATCATGATTCTTATTATTATTATTTTTATCATTATTGCTATTATTGTTATTAGTACTATGATTATCATTTTATGACTATTATTATCATTATCACTATGATTATCATTATGATTATTATTATCATTATCATTATTATCATGATTAATATGATTATTATTATTATTGTTATTATTGTTATGATTATTGTTATTATTATCATTATCATTACTATTATCATTTCATTATCATTATTATGTTATTATCATTATCACTTATTATTTTTACCAACACAATAATAAAAGGAAAAATGATGAGAGTATGATAATAATAACGATAACACTATTAATGATAACAGTTACTTTTATCACTATCATATCTTCATTAGTATCATTATCATAAATGTTATAACTTTTGCATGATACTCATTGTCATTGTCATAACTATCATAATCATTATATCTATTATCATCATTATCATTGTTATTAGTAGTACAAGTAGTAATAATACTTTAATTTGTCTCATCATTCTCATTCTCATTGTTATTACTATCATCATTATTGTCATTATTATTCTTAGTATTATAATCATTATCTTCATTATTGTTATTAGTATCTTTCTCATTGTTATTATTATTGTTTTAATTATCATCATCGTTGATATCATCGCTATCTTTAGCATTATCATTTTTGTTATCATCTTTGCCATTACTATTATCATTATCATTTTTCATTGTTGTCATTATTATAACCATTGCTGTTTTATGTTATTATTAATTTCATTGATATTATTACTATTGCCACTATTATCATTATCTTTATTACTGTCGCATGATGATAATCATTATCATGATTATGATTATTATCACTGTTATAATCATTGTCAGTATCGCTTTTACTTGTTTTTATATTATCATGATTATAATAATTTTCATTAAAAAAAATATTACTATCTTTTTCTTATTATCATTATCATTGTTATTGGTATCATTATTATCATTGTTGCCATTATCAATATCAATATAATCATTGTTATTATCATTTTCATTATCATAATTATCACCATTACTATCTTTATCAGTATCATTATCGTCATTAGTTTATTTGTTGTCGTTATCATCTTTATAATTGCTCTTCTCATTATCATCATTATTATAAGTGTTGTCGTTAACATCATCATCATCATCATTATCATTGTTATCATTATAATCATTATCACTATCATTGTCATCATCATTGCCACTATTTCCATTATCATTCGTATTACCATGACTATTATCATTCTCATCATTATCATTACCCTAAACTTATTTCCTTTAGCCTTTCATCCACTAAAAACAACAACAACAACAATAACAACAAAAACAATTCAAGGAGAGGAGGAAGCGAGGATTGGAGAGGGGGGGGCTAGAGGGGAGGGGGGGGAGGGAGATGACCCAGGTGTACTCCGTGTTAAGTCACTCGCAATGTTTCGCATGGTAATGCCTGCCTTTTTCTCTCTCCTGCTCTAGCTCGAGCTCGCCCTTTCCCTTCCCCTCTCTCTTTCTCTCGTTTTTCTTTTCTATGTCTCTCTTTCTCTTTCTCACTTTCTCATCTCTTTTTCATTTCTCTTTTTCTTTCCTTCTCTCTCACTCTCACTCTTTCTTTCTCATATTCTCTCTCTCCCTCTCTCTCTTGTTTGTTTTCTTTCTCTCTCTCTCTATCTCTCAATCCTTCCTTTCCTCCCTCCCTCCTCCAAAGATCCATCCTTCCTCTTTCCCTTCCCAGGCCTCCCTTCTCTCCTCTTCCCTCCCTTCCCTCCCTTCCCCGGCCTCCCTTCCCTCCCTTCCCAGGCCTCCCTTCCCTCCCTTCCCCTCCCTCCCTTCCCTCCCTTCCCTCCTCTTCCCTCCCTTCCCTCCCTTCCTTCCTTCCCTCCCTTCCCTCCCTTTCCTTCCCTCCTCTTCCCTACCTTCCCTTCCCTCCTCTTCCCTCCGTCCCCTCCTTTTCCCTCCCTTCCCTCCTATTCCCTGCCTTCCCCGACCTCCCTTCCCTCCTCCCCCCCCCCCTTCACAGGCCTTCTTTCCCTCCTCTTCCCTTCCCTCCCTTCCCTCCCTTCCCCGGCCTCAGCACGTACTCCAATAACAGCAACAGACGTTAGTCCATCAGTAACACTGCCATGAGAAGCTTCATCCCTTGGGACCAGTAAACTTTGCACTGTGTTGACTACCGCAGTCTCTCTCTCTCTCTCCCTTCCTCCTGTTTCTCTCTCTCTCTCTCTCTCTCCCTCCCTCTCTCTCTCTCTCTCTCTCTCTCTCTCTCTCTCTCTCTCTCTCTCTCTCTCTCTCTATCTATCTCTCTCTCTCTCTATCTATCTATCTATCTGTCTATCTCTCTCTCTCTCTCTCTCTTTCTCTCTCTCTCTCTCTCTTTATCTATCTGTCTATCTCTCTCTCTCTCTCTCTCTCTCTCTCTCTTTCTCTCTCTTTGTTCCTTTTTTCGTCTCTTCTTCCTGTTCATTATCTTACATCTCTGCTATTTCCTATGTTTCTTTCTTCTTTCTTTGGTCTACTTTCGTTCCTCTTCTTCCTTCTGCTGATCTAATCAGACTTGGCTTTTGTTTTCTTTCTTTACTTTTTTTTACCGACTTTCCTCTTCTTGCATTTCCCTTTCCCCTCTTCTACCCCCCCTCCCCCCCCATTATCCCTTCTGTCTTTCTCCAACCTCTCTTTTATTCTCCTCTTTCCTTCCTGGTTCTCCACCTCCCTTCTTCTACTTTTGCTTTTACTCCTTCTTCATCACCATTTCCCCCTCTTCCACCCCTGTCCATATTCATTTTCTCTCTACTTCCCCCCCTCATCCACCTCTGCCCTTACACCCCCTCCACTATTTTTTTCTCTCCCCCCTTTTGCACCCTTTCCCTCTCCCATATTCCCAATTGTCCCTGTGTCAAAATAATACTTCTCATTCC
>NW_028234408.1:45645734-45650560 GCF_977035675.1 Penaeus japonicus
ACTGGGGTGTAAACTTTGCGTGGGACGTGGTTGGTGCGTATCAGGGAGCTGGGGAGAGGGGGGAGCTGGGGAGAGGGGGGAGTGGGCGTGAAGGGTGATTGGGAGCTGGGGAGAGGGGGGAGTGGGAAGGGGGAGTGGGCGTGAAGAGTGATTGGGAGTGAAGGGGGAGCTGGGGAGAGGGGGGAGTGGGAAGGGGGAGTGGGCGTGAAGGGTGATTGGGAGTGAAGGGGGAGCTGGGGAGAGGGGTGAGTGGGAAGGGTGAGGGAGAGGGTGAAGGGGGAGTGGGCGTGGAGGGTGATTGGGAGTGAAGGGGGAGTGGGAAGGGTGAGGGGGGGGGTGAAGGGGGAGTGGGCGTGGAGGGTGATTGGGAGTGAAGGGGGAGTAGGGGTGAAGGGGGAGTGGGGTTGAATGGGAAAGTGGGGGAGAAGGTTTTAGGGATGGAGGATGAGTAGGTAAGGGAGAAGGATGATTGGGGGAGAAGGGTGTTGAGGAGGAGGGAAGAGTTCTAAAACTTTATTTATAGAGGGGGGCTAATGTGTAAGTTGGAAGTGTAGAATCAGGAGCGGGGAGAAGATGGGGAGGAGAGAGAGAAGATGGGAGAGCTGAGGGGTTAGAAGGGGAGGAAAGGGGAAGCGGGTGGTTGGGTGTTGGGTGTTACGGGGAGAATGTGGGTACGAAGTGGGTTTGGAGAGGAGGGGTGTGTTTGTTTTGGGGGGGTGGGTGTGGGTGTTTGGAAGAAGAGGAGGGGGAAAGGGAAGATGGGGAGAAGAAGAGATGGGGAGGAATGTGCGAAAGGGAAAGGGAAAGAAAGAAGAGAAAGAAAGGTAGGAGGAGTGTGGAGATGGGGAGAAAAGGAATTGAGGGAGGGAAGAAAGGTTGGGGAAGAGGGAGAAGGTGGTTCGGGCTGGTGAGAAGGGGGAGAAGGGAGATGGGGGAGAGTATGGGTGGTTCAGGAGTAGGGGAGATGAGATGGGGAGATGGGGTGAAGGGTGGGTTCAGGGACAAGGGGAGATGGGGGAGAGAAGGGTGTGGTTCAGGAGAGGGGTGGAGAGGGAGAGAGAAGAGAGAGAAGGAGACAGAAAGAGAGAAAGGGTGTGGTTTTGGTTAGAAGAAGACGTGGTTGGGGTGGAGAGAAGAGGAAGGTGGTTCAGTGTGGTTTCAGAAGAGGGGGGAGATGGCGGGAGAGATGAGAGGAAGGGACGAGAAGGGTAAATGAGGAGGAGGGAGGAGAAGGGAGAGGAAAGAAGGGTGAGAGGAAGAAGGGTAGAGAGAAAGAAGGAAGGGTGGTTTGGTTTGGTTTTCAGGAGTTTGGGGTTAAGGATGGCGGAGAAGGCGTGAGGAAGAGGTTCAGGAGAGGGAGAGATGGGAAGAGAAAGGGTGGTGGGTGGAAGGGGTGGGTTCAGGTGAGGAGGGGTGAAGATGAGAAGGAGAAGGGTGGTTCATGAGAGGGGAGATGGGAGAGATGAGCGGGAGGTTCGGGAGCAGATGGGGAGATGGGGAGAAGGTGTGGTTTCAGGAGAGGGGAGGATGGGGTGAGATGGGGTGGTTCAGGAGAGGGGAGGGAGATGGGGAGGAGAAGGGTGGTTCGGGAGAGGCGGAGACGAGATGGGGAGACAGAAGGGTGTTCAGGAGCAGAGGGGAGATGGGGGAAAGGAGAGAGAAGGGTGGTGGTTCGGGAGAGGGGAGGATGGGCGAGAAGAGGAGAATGGAGGGAAAGGGTGGTGGTTCAGTGAAGAGAGGGGAGATGGGGGAGATGAGTAAGAGGAAGTAAGAGAAAGAGGGGGAGGATGGGGGACGAGAGGACGAGAAAGAGAGTCGGGTGGTTTCGGGGAGAGTGGGGGAGAAGGGGGGAGATGAGAAGGGTGGTTCGGGAGAGAGGGGGCAGATGGGGGGGGAGAGAGGAGATGGGGTGGTTCAGGAAGGAGGGGAAGAGGAGATGGGAGGAGAAAGGGTGTGTTCGGGAGAGGGGGACGATGGGGAGATGGGGGTTCATGGAGAGGGGGAGATGGGGGGTAGGCAGGAGGAGGAGAAAGGGAAGGGTTTTTCGGGGAGCGGGGAGATGGGAGAGTGTGGGTTCGGGATGAGGGGAGATCGGGAGGAGAGATGAGAAGGGGAGAGAAGGGTGTTTTCGGGGATGAGGGGGAGATGGGGGGAGAGAAGTGTGGGTTCGGGAGAGGGTGAGATACGGGGAGAAGGGTGGGAGTTCGGGAGAGGGGAGATGGGAGAAGTGCGGGTTCGCCCAGGAGAGGGGAGAGATGGAGGAGAAGGGTTGGGTTCAGGGGGGGAGAATGGGAGAGAAGGTTGTTCGGGAGAGAGGGGGAGATGGGGGAGAAGGGTGGATCAGGAGGGGGAGATGGGAGAGAAGGGTTGTTTCGGGGAGAGGGGAGATGGGTAGAAGGGTGGGGTTCAGGAGGGGGGGAGACGGGTGGTTCAGGAGAGGGGAGATGGGTGGTGGAGGTAAGGGTTTGTTTCGGGAAAGGGAGATGGGGAGAAAGGGGGTGGTTCAGGAGAGGGGAGGAGGGGAGAAGGGTGGTTCAGGAGAGGGGAGATGGGGAGAAGGGTGGTTTCGGGAGAGGGGGTTAGATGGTGGGGAGAAGGGGTGGTTCTGAGGAGAGGGGGTGAGATTGGGGAGAAGGCAGTGGTTCGGAGAGGGGAGTGGAGATGGCGGTGAAGGGTGGGGTTCGGGAGAGGGGAGATGGGGAGAAGGGTGGTTCGGGAGAGGGGAAGATGGGGAGAAGGGTGGTTCGGGGAGAGGGGAGGAGATGAGGAGATTGACGGAGAGAGGAGAAGGGTGGGTTCGGGAGAGAGAGGGAAAGATGGGGGAGAAGATTCGTGGGCTGGGGGAGAGGGGGTGGTAATGGAGGGAGATTTGAGAGAGGATAGTTGATGGAAGGGGAAAATATGTATATGGTAGCGGAGGAGGAGAGAGAGCGGAGGGGGAGGGGGGCGGGTTTAGAAGAATATATGGTGACGGTCGAGGGGATGAAAAGTAAGTTGAGGTCAAAAAGGGGTATAAAAGGTAGTAAGGATTGGGGAGGGTAAGACTCCTCGATTGCTGGGGAGTTACCCCACCCCTTAGGAGTAAGTGGGGAGAGAGAGAGAGCTAAAGTAAAGGGTTAGGAAAGGGGAGATGGAGAGCGGCGGGGAGGGAGAGGACTGGAGGTTTAGGGTGATGGGGCAAGGGTCGGAGGGGAGGGGGCTGGGTAAGAGATTTGGGAGAGGGAGTGAGAAGGGGAGGGAAGGGGGGGGGGTAGGGGGGGTTTGGCACAAGCCATTCGTATGTCGCGGTTTGTGAATGATTTGTGATAGCGTGGATGTTCGAGGGCTCCCGTTGATCTGAGGGGGTAAAGCGGCTGGAAAAGGCTGTGATTATTGTTTGTTATTGCTGTTGCTATGGTTGAGATGTGTGGATTTATTAAATTCAGTCATCATTTATTATACTGATTTTATCGACATCAGTTATCGACATTGTTATCGATACTCATTGTTATCTTTATATTCATCATAAATTCATCACTACTGTTCTGATCCTCCAATCATCATTATCATTATCATCACCACCATCAACATGATCATTATCATTTGCAACAGCAGCTTCACATTTTTTTAGTTGATCATTCTGATTATTCAGATTATTATTCAGAAATCATTATCATCAAACATTATCAATATCATCATTGGATTATGATCTTTCATTACAGCTATCAAACATATTCGCATCAACTTCTACCATTAAAATTACTGTTATGCATTGTCACCATCATTATCATCATCGCCACCATTCTTTTTATTGTTGTTTATTACTGTTCAGGAAATATGTTTTTTTGAAATAAATGAAATAAATAAAAACATACAAATAGATAGACAGATTTATAGAGAAATATGTAATTTAATGGATACATTAATAGAAAAAAATAGAAAGATAAATGAATTAATAGATAAATGGATAAGTGGAAAAATGCAATAAAATAAAGTAAAAAACAAAACAGAATCAAAACATATAATCTATACACAAATAAAAGACTTAAGTCCAATACCAATTTTTATTCCCTTGTGTTTCTCAACTTTCCTTTCCTTTTACATCTCTCTCCGGTCTCTTGTTTTTTGGCCCTTATTTATCCCTTAACAAATTCCACTTACTGTAACCTTGCTTTACTCTCTCTCTCTCTCTCTCTCTCTCTCTCTCCCTCTCTCTCTCTCTCTCTCTTTCTCTTCTCTCTCTCTCTCTTTCTCCCTTCTCTCTCTTTCTCTCTCTCTCTCTCTCTTTCTCTCTCTCTCTCTCTCTCTCTCTCTCTCTCTCTCTCTCTCTCTCTCTCTCTCTCTCTCTCTCTCTCTCTCTCTCTCTCTCTCTCTCTCTCTCTCTCTCTCTGGTCCTTACTTATCCCTCAACAAATTCCACTTACTTTTACCTTGCTTTACTCTCTCTCTCTCTCTCTCTCTCTCTCTCTCTCTCTCTCTCTCTCTCTCTCTCTCTCTCTCTCTCTCTCTCTCTCTCTCTCTCTCTCTCTCTCTCTCTCTCTCCTATTCATATGATTATCTTCATCTATCTTCTCCCCTCATTCTATCTTTTGCTCTCCTCTTGCCACTTTTCTCTCCCCTTTCTGCCTTCATCTCTTTCGTTACTTCTCCACTACTTTCTTTTCTCCCTTCCCCCCCCAGTTCTTTCTTCCTTGCTTTTCATTTCCTCATTTCCCTTTCTTCCCTAACTTTTTCCCTCCTCTTTACCTCCTCTTCTCCCCATTCCCTTCAATCGTTTCATCTCCTTTCCCCTCTTTCCCTCCTCTCTCGTTCTTCCAGACACTCTTCTCTTATCACTGTCTCGTCCT
>NW_028234408.1:45650660-45660660 GCF_977035675.1 Penaeus japonicus
AAGTAGAGAGATAGATACATAGACATATATAGAAAGATAGATAGATAGATAAATAGGTAGAGAGAGACAGAGAGAGAGAGTTAGATAGAGAGGTAAATAGATAGGTAAATAGAGAGAGAGAGAGAGATTATTAAGAAAATAAAAGATTTTCAAGGTGTAAAATCACTCTTGTTAATTTAAGGACACATTGTTCAACCAAGTGTTATCGGTGAGCTAATATATATATATATATATATATAATATATATATATATATATATATATATATATATATATATATATATATACATTCTATATATATTCTATATATTCTCTCTCTCTCTATCTCTCTCTCTCTTTACCATCTTAATTGGTTATTACCCAAATTCACTTTTTGTGAGGCTCTTTATTTCTGAACCTGATAATTTACCAATAGAAGTCAATGAGATAAAGGAAATAGTAGCAAAGATGAAAACCGTTAAATTTACCCCAAATTTGAATCCACCAATCACGTCGCACTTCCCGTCGCTGTGAATGAAGGTTAATGGTTCAAACTGGACGAGCACGTAATCAGCTGTTTCGCTCCCTTTCTCCTCCTCCCCCTTTACTTTCTCTTTCAGTCTCCCCTCTTTCTCCTTTGTTTTTTTTTCTACTCCTTTCTATCTCCTCTCGTCTTTCTATTTTGTTTTTCTTCCTCCTTTTTTCCACATTCCTCTCTCTTCTTTCTCCGCTCTCTCTCTCTCTATTTTCTTTTCCCCCTTTTCTCCTCTCTCTCCTCTGCTTCTTCCACTTCCTCATCGTTTTTCTTTCTTTTTCCTTTTCTCATTATGTCTTCCCTCTTCCTCCTTTTTATCCTCCCTTTTCTTCTCCTCTCCTTTTTCTCCATTTTATCTTCTCTCTCTCATCCTTACATATATTTCTCTCTTCTTTTTCCTATCTCTCTCTCATCCTTACATACATTTCTCTCTTCTTTTTTCTATCTCTCTCTTCCCACGTCCTTCCATTTTCCTCTTTATCTCTTCCTCCTTTCTTCTTTACTCCCTCTTCTCATATATCTCATCATCTCTTTCCATCTCCATCCTCTGTTTCTCCATCCTTCTCTATTGTCCTAAATTCTCCTCCTTCCTTTCCTTTTCCTTCCTCCGCAAGCCTTCCATCCCTTCCCCTCCCCTCCCCTCCTCCCCCTCCCCCATCCCACAGTCTACTCGCCTCAAAGACCCAACCCGTAGCATGATTATTGCCAGCCAATCATAGCATAATTAAGGAATGTCTGGAGCAATTAAGTCACCCACTTGCTTCTTCCCCCATTCCCGCTCCTGCTCTACCCCCCCCCCCCTAATACCCTACATGCCCAGTCCCTCTAGGTCCTTTCCCCCGTCCATCCCTCCTCCCCCCCACCCCACCCATACCCCTTCCTTTCCAGCCACCCCCTCTTCCTGTCACCCCTACTCACTGGCCCCTCCCAATCCCTAACCCAGGCCTCACGCCCATCCGATTACTCCCTAACCCCTTCCTAACACCCCTACCAGCCCCATATTCATACCCCCTCCCCCCTCAGGTCCCTTCCACCCCTACCACCTACCGTCCACACCTCTTCCACCCCCCTACTCTCAGACCCCCTCCTCCACCCACGGCCCTAACTCTCATCCTCACTTCCACCCCCACACCCTGAGACACCCCCTACCCCTACCCCACCCAACCACTCACCCCACCCCAAACCTCACCCCCTCCCTCACCTCCTACTCCTACCCCACCTAACCACCAACCCCCACCTAACCCCCCCCCCACCCTCACCCCCTACTCCTACCCCACCTAACCACCAACCCCCACCCCCTACTCCTACTCCACCCACCCAACCACCCACCCCCACCCAACCACCCTCACCCCCACCCCCACCCCCACCCCTTCCCTCACCCCCACCCACCAGAGTCCATTGCGTAGCGTGAATGCTGATGGGCCAATGCGAAAGGGCTTGTCACGTGTATTTGAACGGTGAATGGCTCAAGACGGCACTGGGGTGTAAACTTTGCGTGGGACGTGGTTGGTGCGTTTCAGGGAGCTGGGGAGAGGGGGGAGAGGGAAGGGGGAGTGGGCGTGAAGGGTGATTGGGAGTGAAGGGGGAGCTGGGGAGAGGGGGGAGTGGGAAGGGTGAGGGAGGGGGTGAAGGGGGAGTGGGCGTGAAGGGTGATTGGGAGTGAAGGGGGAGCTGGGGAGAGGGGGGAGTGGGAAGGGTGAGGGAGGGGGTGAAGGGGGAGTGGGAGTGAAGGGGGAGCTGGGGAGAGGGGGGAGTGGGAAGGGGGAGTGGGCGTGAAGGGTGATTGGGAGTGAAGGAGGAGCTGGGGAGAGGGGGGAGTGGGAAGGGGGAGTGGGCGTGAAGGGTGATTGGGAGTGAAGGAGGAGCTGGGGAGAGTGGTGAGTGGGAAGGGTGAGGGGGGGGGGTGAAGGGGGAGTGGGCGTGGAGGGTAATTGGGAGTGAAAGGGGAGTGGGGGATGAAGGGGGAGTGGGGTTGAATGGGGAAAGTGGGGGAGAAGGTTTTAGGGATGGAGGATGAGTAGGTAAGGGAGAAGGATGATTGGGGGAGAAGGGTGTTGAGGAGGGAGTTTTCGGGATGGTGAGTGGGAGAGAAGGGAGATGGGGAGATGGGTGGTTCAGGAGAGGGGAGATGGGGAGATGGGTGTTTCGGGAGAGGGGAGATGGGGAGAAGGGTGGTTCAGGAGAGGGGAGGTGGGGAGAAGGGTGGTTCAGGAGAGGGGATGGAGGGGAAAAGAATGGGTGTTTCCGGATGAGGGCGAGGTGGGGGGGAGAGGAAGGGTGGTTCAGGAGAGGGGGGAGATGGGAAGAGAGATGGGAGAGAAGGATGGTTCAGGAGAGGGGCGAGAGGGGAGCTGGCAGATAAGTCGAGTAGAAGAAGATGAGAGGGAGGGTGGTGGAGAAGGTGGTTTCAGGAGAGGGGAGATGGGAGAGAAGGTGTGTTCAGGAGAGGGGGATGGTGGGGAGAAAAGGTGGTTCAGGAGAGGGAGAGGGGGGGAAGGGTGGTTCAGGGAGAGGGAGATGGGGAGATGGGTGGTTCAGGAGAGAGGGAGATGGGGAGAAGGGGGTGCTGTTCAGGAGGGGGGAGATGGGGAGAGGGGGGGTTGGGGAGAGGGGAGAGGGGGAGAAGGGTGGTTCAGGAGAGGGGAGGTGGGGAGAAGGGTGGTTCAGGAGAGGGAGAATGTTGGTGGGAGAGAAGGGTGGTTCAGGAGAGGGGAGATGGGGAGAAGAGAAGGGTGGTTCAGGAGAGGGAGATGGGGAGAAGGGTGGTTCAGGGAGAGGGGAGTGGTTCGGAGAGGGAGATGGGGAGCAGTGAGAGGGTGGTTCGGGTAGAGGTGATGGGGAGCGGGAGAGGGGGAGAAGGGTGGATGGGAGAGGGAGATGGGGAGAAGGGTGGTTCAGGAGAGGGAGGATGGGGAGAAGGGTGGTTCGGAGAGGGGAGATGGGGAGAAGGGGGGGTAGGGGAGAGAGAGATGGGGAGAAGGGTGGTTTCGCGGGAGAGGGGAGATGGGGAGGAAGGGTGGTTCAGGCGAGGGGAGAGGGGAGAGGGTGGTGGAGAGGGAGTGGGGAGAAGGGTGGTTCGGAGAGGGGAGATGGGGAGAAGGTGGTTCGGGAGAGGGGATGGGGAGAAGGTTGATTCGGAGAGGGAGAAAGGGTGGTTCGGAGAGGGAGATGGGGAGATGGGTGGTTCAGGAGAGGGAGAGATGGGGAGAAGGGTGGTTCAGGAGAGGGAGATGGGGAGAAGGGTGGTTCAGGAGGGGGATGGGGAGAAGGGTGGTTCGGGAGAGGGGAGATGGGGAGAAGGGTGGTTCAGGAGAGGGGAGATGGGGAGAAGGGTGGTTCGGGAGGGGGGAGATGGGGAGAAGGGTGGTTCAGGAGAGGGGAGATGGGGAGGGGGGTGGTTCGGGAGGGGTGAGAGGGGGAGAAGGGTGGTTCAGGAGAGGGGAGATGGGGAGAAGGGTGGTTCAGGAGAGGGGAGATGGGGAGAAGGGTGGTTCAGGAGAGGGGAGATGGGGAGAAGGGTGGTTCAGGAGAGGGGAGATGGGGAGAAGGGTGGTTCAGGAGAGGGGAGAGGGGGAGAAGGGTGGTTCAGGAGAAGGGAGATGGGGAGATGGGTGTCTCGGGAAAGGGGAGATGGGGAGAAGGGTGGTTCAGGAGAGGGGAGATGGGGAGAAGGGTGGTTCGGGAGAGGGGAGATGGGGAGAAGGGTGGTTCAGGAGAAGGGAGATGGGGAGAAGGGTGGTTCAGGAGAGGGGAGATGGGGAGAAGGGTGGTTCAGGAGAGGGGAGATGGGGAGAAGGGTGGTTCAGGAGAGGGGAGATGGGGAGAAGGGTGGTTCGGGAGAGGGGAGATGGGGAGAAGGGTGGTTCAGGAGAAGGGAGATGGGGAGAAGGGTGGTTCAGGAGAGGGGAGATGGGGAGAAGGGTGGGTTCAGGAGAGGGGAGATGGGGAGAAGGGTGGGTTCGGGAGAGGGGAGATGGGGAGAAGGGTGGTTCGGGAGAGGGGAGATGGGGAGAAGGGTGGTTCGGGAGAGGGGAGATGGGGAGAAGGGTGGTTCAGGAGAAGGGAGATGGGGAGAAGGGTGGTTCAGGAGAGGGGAGATGGGGAGAAGGGTGGTTCAGGAGAGGGGAGATGGGGAGAAGGGTGGTTCAGGAGAGGGGAGATGGGGAGAAGGGTGGTTCAGGAGAGGGGAGATGGGGAGAAGGGTGGTTCGGGAGAGGGGAGATGGGGAGAAGGGTGGTTCAGGAGAGGGGAGATGGGGAGAAGGGTGGTTCGGGAGAGGGGAGATGGGGAGAAGGGTGGTTCAGGAGAGGGGAGATGGGGAGAAGGGTGGGTTCAGGAGAGGGGAGATGGGGAGAAGGGTGGTTCAGGAGAGGGGAGATGGGGAGAAGGGTGGTTCGGGAGAGGGGAGATGGGGAGAAGGGTGGTTCGGGAGAGGGGAGATGGGGAGAAGGGTGGTTCAGGAGAAGGGAGATGGGGAGAAGGGTGGTTCAGGAGAGGGGAGATGGGGAGAAGGGTGGGTTCAGGAGAGGGGAGATGGGGAGAAGGGTGGGTTCAGGAGAGGGGAGATGGGGAGAAGGGTAGTTCAGGAGAGGGGAGATGGGGAGAAGGGTGGTTCGGGAGAGGGGAGATGGGGAGAAGGGTGGTTCGGGAGAGGGGAGATGGGGAGAAGGGTGGGTTCGGGAGAGGAAAGATGGGGGAGAATCGTGGCTGGGGAGAGGGGTGGTAATGGAGGGAGATTTGAGAGAGGATAGTTGATGGAAGGGGAAATCTGTATATGGTAGCGGAGGAGAGGGGGAGGGGGATAGGGGGGTAGAAGAATAATGGTGAGGTTGGGGATGAAAGTTGAGGAAAAAAAGGGTAGTAAGGATTGGGAGGTAAGACTGCTCGAGTGCTGGGGAGTGAGTGGGGAGAGAGAGAGTAAGTAAAGGGTTAGGAAAGGAGATGGAGAGGCGGGAGAGGAGGAGGTAGGGTGATGGGGGTCGGAGGGGAGGGGGCTGGGTAAGAGATTTGGGAGAGGGAGTGAGAGGGGAGGAAGGGGGGTAGGGGGGTTGGCAAGCCCATTCGTATGTCGCGGGTGAATGATTTTGATAGCGTGGATGTCGAGGGCTGTTGATCTGAGGGGTAAGCGGCTGGAAAGGCTGTGATTATTGTTGTTATTGCTGTTGCTATGGTTGAGATGTGTGGATTTATTAATTCAGTCATCATTATTATACTGATTTTATCGACACAGTTATCGACATTGTTATCGATATCATTGTTATCATTATCATCATTATCATCACTACTGTTCTGATCCTCCATCATCATTATCATTATCATCACCACCATCAACATGATCATTATCATTTGCAACAGCAGCTTCACATTTTTTAGTTATCATTCTGATTATTCTGATTATTATCATAATCATTATCATCAAACATTATCAATATCATCATTGGTATTATGATTTTCATTACTGTTATCAACATTATTACCATCAATTCTACCATTAAAATTTTTGTTATCATAGTCACCATCATTATCATCATCGCCATTCTTTTTATTGTTTTTATTACTGGTAGGAAATATGTTAAGAAATAAATGAATAAATAAACATACAAATAGATAGACAGATTTATAGAGAAATATGTAATTTAATGGATACATTAATAGAAAAATAGAAAGATAAATGAATTAATAGATAAATGGATAAGTGGAAAAATGCAATAAAATAAAGTAAAAAACAAAACAGATTCAAAACATATAATCTATACACAAATAAAAGACGTTAGTCCAATACCAATTTTTATTCCCTTGCGTTTCTCAACTTTCCTTTCATTTTACATCTCTCTCCGGTCTCTTGTTCTTTGGTCCTTACTTATCCCTCAACAAATTCCATTTACTGTAACTTTGCTTTACTCTCTCTCTCTCTCTCTCACTCTCTCTCTCTCTCTGTCTGTCTCTCTCTCTCTCTCTCTCTCTCTCTCTCTCTCTCTTTCTCTCTCTCTGTCTGTCTCTGTCTCTCTCTCTCTCTGTCTGTCTCTCTCTCTCTGTCTGTCTCTCTCTGTCTGTCTCTCTCTCTCTCTCTCTCTCTCTCTCTCTCCTATTCATATGATTATCTTTATCTATCTTCTCCCCTCATTCTATTTTTTGCTCTCCTCTTGCCACTTTTCTCTCCCCTTTCTGCCTTCATCTCTTTCGTTACTTCTCCACTACTTTCTTTTCTCCCTTCCCCCCCAGTTCTTTCTTCCTTGCCTTTCATTTCCTCATTTCCCTTTCTTCCCTAACTTTTTTCCCTCCTCTTTACCTCCTCTTCTCTCCATCCCTATCCAATCGTTTCATCTCCTTTCTCCTCTTCCCTCCTCTCTCGTTCTTCCAGACACTCTTCTCTTATCACTGTCTCGCCCTTTCCCCTCTCCCTCTCCTCTCTTGCTCTTCCACTTGCACTTTCCCCTCTTCGCTTCTCTCATATTCTTCTATACACTCTTCCCCTATCTCTGCCTTGCCCTTTCCTCTCCTTTCCACTTCTTATCTTGTTCTTCCATACACTCTTCCCCTATCTCTGCCTTGCCGTTATCTATTCTTTCGACTTTCTCTCTAGTTCTTCTACACACTCTTCCCCTATCCTTGCCTTGCCCTTTCCCCTCCTTTTCATTTCCTCTCCACTATTCACATTCCTCTCTTCCCTTCTACCCTTCCTCTTCTCCCTTCCCCCTTCCTCTCCCCTCCTTGCCTATCCCATCTTCTCCTTATAGTTCTCCCTCGATCCCTCCCCCTCCCCTCCTTTCCCCTCACCCCCTCCCTCCCTTCCCCTCACCCCTTCCCCCCTTCCCCTTCCCCTTCACCCCTTTCCCTATCCCTTCCTTGCCTCTCTCTCTCCTTATCTCCTTTTGGATAAAATGAAGCCATACATCACTGGGCGTTACTCATAACAACGACAACTACAGCAGCAGTAAAAGATAGATAAAACATTACGTAAAAAAAATGAAAAATAAATAATGAAACTGCATAGTAGGTATGAGAGAGAATGAAAAATTCAGTAATGCAAGATGTCTAATTGACACAAGGCGAGGTTGCATCTTCATGAAAATGAATTCCTTCTGATGAAGACTTGCTAATATGATTTTATTTTTCGAACTTGTACTTCCTCATATTCCCCCCTCCCCGCCTCATCCCCTTTATCCCCTCCCCCCCTCCTCTCCACTCCCTCACAAAACCCAATTTCTTCCCTCATCATTTTCATGATACTGAAAATAATGTTTATGATGATGATGTTGATACTAATTGTAATGATAATATTGTTAATGAGAGTTGTAAAGATAATGATGAAAATAATAATAGCAATGATAATAACATTAAGGATAACAATATCAATAATAATGATGATGAAATTCTGATGAGAATAACAATAGTACTGATAAGGATGATGATAACAATTATAACAGCAATGATAATATAGGTAGTAATGGTGATAATAATAATGGTAATAGAAGTTATGATAACAACAATGAGGAAGATAAAGACTCTAATATTGATAATAATTATTGATGATAATTATGTATAACAACCTTAATGTATAACAATACTAATGATGATAAAAGCAAAAAAAAAAAAAAAAAAAAAAAAAAAAAATAATAATAATGATAATAATCATAATGATCTTGATAGTGAATAATAACAGTGACAATAAATAATAATAGTAATCGTAATCATAGTAACAATGATAGTAATAACAATGATAACATCGATAGAAATAACAATAACAACAAAGAATAATAACAATAACAATACATAAAAAAAAAATCAGTAAACAGATAACCAAATAAAGAGAATTAAAACAAATAAAAAAAGCAATGACATATCCCCTTAACAAGTCAAGACACGTTGCTCAGACGAAAGAAGGTGCCGGGAATGCAGTTAACATGGATTTAAGACGGTTTATCGCGTGAGTACACGAGGGGAGCAAGACATAATGGAGAGAGGAATGTGTTAATGATTGTAATGAATGGCTGAATGATGCTGGGAGAGAGAGAGAAAGAGAGAGAGAGAGAGAGAGAAAGAGAGAAAGAGAAAGAGAGAGAGAAAGATAAGAGGGATGTATAAAAGAGGGAGAGAGAGAGAGAAAGAGAGAGAGAGAAATGAAAGAGAGAGATAAATAGATAGATAGATAGATAGAGAGAGAGAGAGAGAGAGAGAGGGAATGAGAGAGATAAAGAGAATTAGAACCTTTCTTATGATAAGGCATGATAAAACAAGAAAACAGAAGTAGCAGTATAAAAACAAAACAGAACAAGGACAAAATAGGAAGTTAAGAATATGACACAGAAAAATAAGAGGAGAAGGATAAGAAGACGATAACGACGACGACGACGACACGAAGAAGAAGTAAAAGAAGAAGAGGAGGAATAAGACGATGATGACGATGATGATGAAAATAAGGAAGAAGAAGAAGAAGAAAACGAAAACGGAGAAGAAGAAGAAGAAAAAAAAAAAAACAACGAAGAAGAAGTAGAAGAAGAAAACGACGAAGAAGAAAAATAAAAATAAAAATAAATAAGTAAGAAAGAAAGAAAGAAAACGACGATGAAGAAGAAGAAGAAGAAGCAACAAACGAACAAGGGGGCCAGGCTAGGGTGCCGGTCGCCAAGTGCCAGCCCGGAGCCGCGGTTGCCTCGACAGCCCCGGAGCGCCTTGGAGCGTGGCACGAGGGAATAATTCGTGCCTGATGTGGACGAACGCCTTCCGCCTCCCCTCTATTAGCAGGAGAAGAGGGGAGAGAGGAGGAGAGGAGGGGGGAGAGAAGGGGAGAGAGGAGGGGAGGGGGAGGGGGAAGAGGCGAGAGAGGAGGAGAGGGGGAGGGAGAAGAGGGGAGAGGAAGGGATATGCAGGGAGAGGAGGGGGGAGAGGATGAGAGGGGGAGGGAGAAGAGGGGAGAGGAGGGGATATGCAAGGAGAGGAGGGGGGAGAGGAGGGGAGGGCGAAGGAGAAGAGGGGAGAGGAGGGGATATGCAAGGAGAGGAGGGGAGGGGAGGGGATATACAAGGAGGGGAGGGGGGAGGGGGAAGGCGTTGGGGAGGAATTATCAGGAGAAGAGGAGAGAAGAAGAGAGAGGCAAGGAGGGGAGAGGGAAAGGGGTGAAGGGGAAGGGGGGATGGGGTGAGGGGAAGGGAGGGAAGGGGTGAGGGGAAAGGAGGGGAGGGGGAGGGGGTGAGGGGGAACTATAAGGAGAAGATGGGATAGGCAAGGAGAGAAGGGGGAAGGGAGAAGAGGCAAGAGGAAGGGTAGAAGGGAAGAGAGGAATGTGAATAGTGGAAAAGAAATGAAAAGGAGGGGAAAGGGCAAGACAAGAATAGAGGAAGAGTGTATGGAAGAATGAGGGAGAAAGTCGAAAGAATAGATACCGGCAAGGCAGAGATAGGGTAAGAGTGTCTAGAAGAACAAGAGGGGAAGGGGAGAGGGGAAAGGGCGAGACAGAGATAAGGGAATAGTGTATAGAAGAACGAGA
>NW_028234408.1:45698160-45700660 GCF_977035675.1 Penaeus japonicus
AAAAAAAAAAAAATACTCTGCATGCTAGTGTTATAATAATGACACGGGTGTAGGGCTAATGTAATATTTTTCTAAACTGAATTTTCATTAGGTTAATCACTACTGATTCTGTCAATCAATGTCATCATTACTGCATGATTCTGCAACCATGTGTGCCATGGGAAGAATATAACAATTACAATATGGATATATGATCACATGTATTTCATTTCGATTTTGATTTAAGCTGAAATGATCTTGATACAGTTAAAACTAAAGCGACATTAATATTGATGAAAATAATCATCAAGTAAATCATCACCATAGTATCATATTAGTAGTAATTGAATTTCCATTAATGTTGATAAAGGATATAAAGGAATATAATCTCAGAGGTATTGATGATATTGCAATCACCGTTCTAGGGTTGATCAAGTCCGTAGTCATCATCAAGCAACTCATATTGATTCGTCTTCATACTCATGTTCATTCGATAATATTTTCACCAACATAATCATAACCTCTCGATAACGTTCTTTGTCTTAGAACTCATATATATATATATCATCATTATCATTATCATCATCATCATCATCATATCACCATCATTGTCATTATGATTATTATTATTATCATCATTATCATCACCATCATCATTATCATCACCATCATCATCATCATAATTATCACGTAATACCCATCCCCTGTTAACTCATATTAATCATCATCACTTTCTCCTCATTACCATTTTGCGTTTCACCACAGCTCTCATGCCCATCCACTATCAGCTCACCACCGTCACTTTCACATCACCATCCCTCTATGATTCATATCACCGCCCACATATTCATACTTCACTAATACCTCCTCATACTGCCCCACAATTAACTCATTAACATTCCTTCCACTTTCTCCTAATTATCACTTTAAGTCACTTTATGCTATTCACCACCAACAATTCCATCCCCAATCAAGTCATATTCCACCATCATCCACCATCCTCATCCACAATAAACATCCCTGTCCACTTTCTCCTCACTATCTATCTATGTCTCTATGTCTCATCTCAACTCCTATTCCTACAGGATGCCAGCTGTCAAGTGCGTGGACGATCTTGGCTTTTGCTTCTATCCTTCTTGCAAGATCTTGCGCCTGAAGTCTAAGATTTTGGAAGAAGAAGAAGAAGAAGAGAGAGAGAATCAAATTCAAATCGGGGAAGAAGAAGGGGAAGAAAATGTTGAAAATGTACGGGGGTTGGGGAAGAAAATTTTGAAAAGGTATGGAGGTTGGAGAAGATAATACAAATGTATGGAGATTGGGAGAAATATGGAAAAGAGAAGAAGCAGATTTAAATAAGCCAGTATTTCGAAACACAATCTCAAGAAAAAAAAGAAAAGAAAAAGAAAACAAAGACACTGAAGTAATTGATAAAAACAAAAGAAGACGAAAAAGAAGAAGAAGAAAAAAACGTGTAAGAAAAACAACTCCAACATGAAAAAAAAGAAAATCAACGAAGAAAAAAAGAGGTAAAAACAAACAAACAAAGAAAAACACACACATAAACGCTTAAGCCGGAATAAAAGAGCATTGTGATAAATATTGCCAGCTCTCGTCAGCACACTCTTACTCTCGTGTTGCTTACTCAAGAACCGGAATGTGATTTATGCTTGTCAAGGAAAATGGATGGAACTCAGAATGCATCCGTCTCTGAGTCCGTGATTTTATCCCCTTGTTCTGGTAGAATGATGTGGAGATTTAGTGTGTCTTTTCGCAATTCTGCGTTTTCTTTTTTCTTTTTTATTTCTTCTTATTTCAAATTTTCTTTCTTTCGCATACACTTAGCGTGAAACCAAGAATACCAGCGAGTCCAGAAACGCTTTTACCTTAAGAGCGAAAGTAGCGTACCTCTTGATATCCATATTCGATGAGGATGATAGCTGAGCAAACTGGCAGATGTCAGAGGAGCGGCGTTGAGGCGATAGCTGATTCCTAAGCATTTGTATATTTTATGGGAATCTTCTGTTGAATCGAAACGACCTCCTCTTTTCAATATTCGCCTGTCGCGGCGCTCCCCTCTCTCGCTCTCACTCTCTCTTTCTCTCTCTCTGTTTCTCTCTGTCCCTTCCCCCTTCTCTCTCTCTTGTTCTCTCTCTCTCTCTCACTGTTTCTCTCTGCCCCTTCCCCCTTCTCTCTCTATCTCGTTCGCTCTATATATCTCTCTCTCTGACTTCTACTATTTTCTTGGATAATGATTTATTATGACTTTTTTATTTCTCCAATAATGTTGCCAATAATATGATACTATGGTTATGTTGTTATTGTTCTCATCACTTTTGTTTTTAAAGGTCACTATATCAACACAGTAAATCATAAGGGAAAGCGAGACATGTATGTATATTTTGCCTAATGTGGGGCGTCTGCGTACAGTACCTAACGTATAATCTAGGCGATGATCTGTTCATTATCCATCAATATTCTTATCCTTTCGCCTAAAGGAACAATGAACACGCAGAAATTGTAC
>NW_028234408.1:45740660-45748160 GCF_977035675.1 Penaeus japonicus
TCAAAGCAATTTCCATTATGATTACGATCACTTTAACCAAAATCATTATTATTATAATATATATAAAATAGTATATATATATGAGATATATATATATATATATAGTATATATAATATAATAATTAGGTATATAAATATATACATATATATATATATATATATATATATTATATATAGTATATACTAGTATATATAGTATAAGTATGTACTAAGTTTATATATATACATATATATGTAATAGACTATATAACTAAGTATTATACTATATTATATATATATGATATATACATAATATATAAGATACTATATAAAATGAATATAATATATTCCAATAAGTATAGTATACATAGATATATATATATATATATAAGGATTATATGAGTATATAATCTACTATATATATTATATATATATATAATATATATATAATATAATATATATATATATATAAGGATATGTAGTATCATTATATATATATATACTATATATAATAATAAGATTGATATATATATAACTATATATATAGATAGTAATATATATAGATATATATATATATATATATATATATATAATGAATCAAGAATATGTATGTACATATTATATATATATATATATATATATAGTAATATATATATATATATATATATATATATATAATATATATATATATATATATATATATTAATATATATATATTCTACTTCTATATATATATAGATATATACAAATATCATATATAATATATAATATAGATAAATTTATATATAGTATATATATATATTTATATATAATATATATAGATATATATAAGATATATACTTTATATATATAATATATAATATGTATATATATACCTATAATATCCATATATATTTATATATATATATATATATATATATATATTATATATACAGCAAGTCGAAACCACTAAGATTTATGAGACCATGTAGCAGAACAAAAAATCAGTATGACCTATCTAATAAATGTACATTATTCTTAATTTTTGATTTGGACCTCAAGATTATTCTATAGGACACGCGATTCTTATGCATAGAAAGAAAGAATAAGATTCAGGAAAACAAAGCAACTTTAATTCTATATATGGTTGAATAGCAAAGTAAGATCAATAATGATAGCTCAATACAAAACAGTTAGCAAAGTAAAATGAAAGTATAGTTCATATCAAACAACTTACTGATGTATATAGTTTGTGAGATATCACACATCCATACACACACATACACACACGTAGTTAAGAACATTTTGAGGTGTTATATCTTATTTCCAACTTCATTCTTTTCCTTATTCTTAGGAATCTCGACCCCTTTGAGATTATCATTTTGCTTGTTTGTTCCTGATGAAATATGACACAGCATGACATATATAAGTTTTATCATATATATAGGTGTATAGATATATATATATGATATATGATATTATATATAGATAATATACTATATATATATAAGATATATATATATATATATATATATATGTATATAAAATATATCATAAGGTATAGATATATATATATAAATAGAGATATTATACATATATAAATCTGATAATATATATAATATATATAGTATATTATATTATAATATATATATAATATATATAATATATATATAATATATATATGTATAAGAATGATATAAACAATATATATATGTATATATAAATAGATATATGATATATATAACATTATATATATATTTATAATGATATTATATATATAATATATAATAATATACAGATATATATTGATATAATATATATATCATATATACATAAAATCTATATAAATATATATATAGCATAAGTATATGTTACTAGCTAATATATATAAATATATACTATATCATATGTAATATATAATATAACTAATACTATATATAATATGATATATATAAATCTATATAGACTATATATTATATATAGTATGTGTGTGTGTGTGTGTGTGTGGTGTGATGGTATTGATATGTGTGCAACGGGGGTTGTGTGTTGATTCAGTATTTGTGTGTGCTGTGTTGTGTGTTGTGGTGTGGTGCGTGTTACATACATATACATATAATATATAAAAAATATATATCATAATAATATAGTATAACTAATATATTCCATAGGATATATATATAACCACTTATATATTTACATATATAGAAATAATCATATAATATATATATATATATATTATCATCAATATATATAATATATCATATATAATATAATAATATATTATAAATATAATCTAATATACATGAATATATATATACAATACTGTATAATATATATACACTATTATATATAAATGTAATATATATATTTATATATATAATATATATATATATATATATAAAAAATATATATATATAGATATATATATACATAAAATATTTAAGTATAAATATAGATGATATATATATATAGTATATATATATATATATATATATATATCTATATATAATAATATATATATATCTAATATATATAATATATAAATATAATATATATGATATATATATATATAATATATAATAAATATAAGTATATATAGATATCATATATATAGTATATATAGTATATATCATATATATAAAAATATAAATAAATATATATATATATATATATATATATATATCTATATACATAATAATAAATTAGTAAAAGGTTACTTTATATATCATATATATATATATACTATTGTATGGTATATATTATAATATATATAATATATATATATATATATGGATATATATATATATATATGGATATATATATAATATATATATATATATAGGATTATATATAAGATATATATACATACATACAACACACACACACCCCACACACACCCACACACACCACACACACACAGCATGATAATATATATATATATTTATATATAATATAATATATACCTATATATATATATACTATTAGTATGTTATAGATATATGTATATATAGTATATTAAATGTATCTAAACGTATAATGTGTCAATATATTTAATATATACGTATATAAATATACCTGTATCATTGTATATATATAGTTAAGAATAATTACAGTGTATACTTACGATACAATACATAGAGTATGATATAAGTAAATAAGTATATTAAATTATTACATATTATTTATAAATCTAAATATATATTAAATAATTGGGGGGGGGGGGGGGGGGTCATTCTCCGTGTGTGTGTTGTTGTTGAGTGTGTGTTTTTGTACATTATATTGCATGGATAAAATGTAAGCAGTAGATTTAAGGATACTACATTTGGTTTAAGATAATATTTTATACGGAATTTATATACAAGAATACTTTTAATCAAAAGAATTAATTATAAATTTTAAGAGAATATAAGAGGGATAGTTGTACATGAAGTATACTAATTAAGAGAATAGAATATCTCAATTATAGATTTATATATATTTAGTAGAGATATAATTATGTGATGTACACACAAACTCACAACCACACACTCACACAACACACACACACACACACACTCAGATATATATTAAAGATATATATATATATATATAGTTGTATATATTTCTATATATTCGTATCGATCAATATATATATAAATAGATTACATATATAGTGAGGGGAATGAAGAGAATAAAAGATAAGATAAGGTTATGATAATATATAAATATAAAATACTATATATATATAATAGAATAGAATAGACATGTCATATTAGCTCAGTTCATTCCTTACAAGATATATATATAATATATATATATATAACTAATACCTATATATATATATAATATATATGTAAGACCAGATTGAGCAGTAGAAGGTAGACGAGATGAGGTAAGGAAAGAGAGAGAATGAGAACGAAGAATCAATATATATTTCGACGTAAAAGCACTCGAAACGTATTTCTTTGACTGTTAATTCAATAATTCCACTCTCGAGTTGCCGCTTCGCTGATTTTCAATAGAAACACGAAATGCGCACTTTTCCTTTCTCACTCCAGGCTGCCACGGTTATGTTCTCCTTTTCTCTACTACTTTTTCTCCTTCACTTTTTTCTCTTAGTTTTTACTCAATGTTTTCCTTTTTTAGATTTTCATTTAGATAGTGAACTGGCTTTAGTGTACAAAAAAGAAAAGAAAAGAAAAAAACACATGAAAATATATCTGTGTGTGTATTTGTACATGTGCGTGCATGTGTCTATTAGTCTCGTTAAATACGGTTGTACAAAAGTGTGTACAGATTTGTGCAATTTTTAAAACCTTTTTCTTTCCTCCGAAAGAAAATTGGAATAGAACGAACAAATAAATTCATGAGAGAAAGAAGAGGGAAACAAAGTTAGAAGAAAAGGTCGAAGGACTTATCGTTTACTCAGATTTTTTTGTGTGTGAAAGAGCGGACGTCTTCAGAAAGCCTCAGATGTTGAAGTGGGTTTCGTAAAGTCTTCATTTTAATCAATTTTATTCCGCCTTATGTTATTTTCCATCAGATATGAGTTATTTGTTTCTGAGTTTTGAAAAAAATATGTTTTTGATGAGCAATAGTTTCTGTGGTGTTGATGATAAGGAGATATGTGTATATATGCGCTGTGATATTTATTTTTTTTTCTCTCTCTGCTTCTATGCCTTTTGAATCATTGACTTAAATATCCCTTTTATCATATTAATTCATCCCCTCTTCTCAGCGTTTGAGATAATTTTTACGCTATTTTGAGTACCCGATGTTATTATCACTTTTTCTAGCTGCTCTTCTTTCCGTCGCGTTTAAAACCAAAACATTTACATAAAAAACCTCACTTCTCAAATCGTTAAAGAAAATGTACCAAGAAAAAAAATGGCCAAATGTGGCGGACCCCCCTCCCTGCCTCCTTTGTGTTCGTTGCTTATACAATATGCGGGAAAATACACACGTGTATGTAAATATAATACACATACACACGAATAACCCCACATACACACACTTACATACGCACACAGTTACGCCTAGAAAGCAATGTTTTTTGTTTTTTTTTCTTCGTTGTTTTATGTACATCTCGTTCAGCATTAATACTACATACACAAACACATACACAGGTACACATCCATAAATCAATGATGTTCCATTTTTTACGGTTTATCCTTGTTAATGTATCTATCCATCTTTATCCTCCGTCACATACTTATCTTCCCCCCCTTTCTCGTTTTCCTCTCTTTCTCTCTCTCTCTCTCTTTCATGTAAACCGAAAAAAAAAAGATAATTTAAATCCTCTCTTAATCACTCATAAATATCTTGATTAGAACAGAAAAGATTTATACGATCTTTAATTCGTCTGAATACCTGATTTAAGCTATTCAACATCCCCTCATATGTCAGACAAAAAAGGAAAATAAAAGAAATAGAGATGCTTAAGGGATGATCAAAATACACTTACAAGATTAAAGGTTAGCTCTATTCATGCCTTCTCGACCAAATCATGTTAGCTCTGATGAATAAAAATTACTTACTTATATATTTCATATATGAGCTATATATGATATATCAGCTCCGGTATCCAGATTCGCATACTGTTCAAAATGTATAAAGCTCTGTTTATAACAACACGTACAAGAGGATGTGCTTACGTAGATAAAATAGGCAATCTAAGGTTTACTTTATTTTAGAGATTGAGTGCATGTAAAAACGGCATTGTATTGTTAGTACATTTACATTAAGTAACAGCTTCCATAAAGCGGTGTAGATATATATATATACTATATTTATATAAGGAAGAGTAAGAAAGGGAGAGTAGATGTAGAGATACGTAAATATATGATATATATATATATATATATATAATATATAAGATATAATATAATATAATATATAGTAGATATAATATATATGTATACTATTTAGTATAAATCAATATATATATATATATATATACTATATATATATATAATATATATATATATATTAAATAATAATATTTAATATAAATATATGGGGTAATATATTATATATATATATATATATATATATATATATATAATAAATATAATAGAGAGAAGAGAGAGAGAGAGAGGAGAGAGAGGAGAGGAGAGAGAGAGAAGACGAGAGAGAGAGAAGAGATAGAGAGAGATGATAGAGAGAAGAGAGAGAGAGAAAGAGACAGAAAGAGAAAGAGGATAGAGAGAAGAAGAGAAGAAGAGAGAGAGCGATAGAGAGAGAGATAAGATAGAATAATAGGATAGAAAATCTATAGATGAATATATATGTATATATATAAATAATATATATAAATATAGTAATATAAGTACTACAATTTATAATATATAATGATATATATCGTATATAATAAATATGATGAATATATATATATATATAAATATGATATATATATATAATACTAGATACATATATATAGTATATTATTATTATATTTATATAGTATAGTAGTATATATCTATATATAGTATCTATAATATAAATAAAATATATCATATTATAAAAATAAATATCGTATAATAATATATATACCTAAATAAATAATTATTAATAATACATAATATATAATAAATACAATTATATATATTATATATATATCATATCGGATAAATAGAATATAGATCTACGAAAGATAGATAGATAGATAGAATAATAACATATTATACATATCTATTAATATCGATATATATATATATCTATAATATATACCATATATAATACTATATAAGTATTATATATAATATATAATATATAAAATAGATATAATATATATATAATATATATATATATGTTATAAAAATATATAGATAGATAGATATAAATATAAATTATATATATATATTATATATATAGATATAGCTATATAAGTATATAAATAATATATATAATAATAATAAATCAGCACACACACAACACACACACCACATCACACCCACAACACCCCACACACACACTATATATATATATATATATATATATACAGAATAGATATATAAATATATAGAGATCTTTTATATATTATATTTATATAATTATAATAATATATCACATCAGTATACAATAGGCATATAATAATTATAAATAAATATATATATATGTGAATATATTAATATATATATATATATACTATATACTATATATATATATATATATATATATATATATTTATGTATTCATATATATATGATAATATATATAATGCAAGATATAGATAATATAGATAGATACATATAATACAAATAGAATAGATGATGAAGATAGATAAATATCATATATATTATAATACTATATATATAATATATATATATATATAATATATAATATTATAATATAAGTGATATATATATAGAATACATATATATAGTATATATATATATATATATATATATATATTTCATATATGTATTAGTATATATAATATATATATAAAATATATATAATATATATAATTATATAATATATATATAAAATATATTATATATATAGGGATAAAGAAATATATAATATACTATTATGATGTAGTAAACGACCAGATATAAAACA
>NW_028234408.1:45760660-45763160 GCF_977035675.1 Penaeus japonicus
GATGAAGAGGGAGAAGGTGGAGGGGTGGGGGGTAAAGAGAGTAAAAGAGGTTGAAATTATGGGAGGAAATAACGGGAAGAAGGTGGGGAGATAATTAAATGAGAAGGGTCTGTAGATAAGGGAGAAGGATGAAGAGAAGAAAGGGGAATGAGTAACCTCGATAGGTGAATTGTAATTCCAGACAGCTTAGCATATAAACAAACAAGCATGTATAGTGAAAATATAGTAATAAACGGCAATAACAATGGTAATAGTAAACATGATAAAGATGACAATGACAACAACAACAACGAAAGTTATGATAGGAATGATAAATATGATGATGATAAAGAAAACAATAATAATGACAATTACAATACCAATAATGATCCGAAAAATAACAATGATAATGATAATGACGAGGATATTAAGATTGTTAAAGATAACAGCGAAAATAAAAATAACACAACAACAAGGATGATTAAATCAATAATAACAATGATAATAATATTAATAGTAATGATAATGATGATAATTACAATAATGAAACTAAAAATAATAGGTATGATGATAATACTAATGAAAATATTAGAAATGATTATCAGAATAAGGATAATAGCGATAATAATGATAATAGCAACAGCAATACAAATGATAGAAATAATGATAATGACAACAGTAATAAGGGTAGCAATAACAATAGTAGAAAAATGATTTAGACAAAAATTATAATGAAAATGACAATAATGGTAATGATAATCATAGTCATAATATTAATGATAATGACACTAATAATGATAATGATAGTAACAATGATCATTATCATTATGATGAAATGATGATGATGGTGATAATAATGAAAATAATAATGACATTGCTAAGAATACAAAAAAAAAAGAAAGAAAAACAAATCGTGATGAAGGAAATTATAAAAATGATAAGAATACTAATGACGATATCAAGGATGACAGAAGAAATAATAATTATAACGATAACAATAAAAGCAATGCTGATGAAAATGACAGAAAAATGATAAGGATAACAATGATTATAACAATGTTAATAATAATTATAAATGTAATAATGATAGCAATGATGATAATGATAACATTGACAATAATGATGATAATACCAATGGCGATAATGATGATGATGATAATGATTATGGTAATAACAGTAATAATGGTAATAATGAGGCTAATAACAATAATGATGATGATAATAATAATGAAAATGGTAATGACAATAACAACAATGCTAATGAGGATAATTATAATGATAGCACTACAAATAGTAGTGGTAGTAGTAATGATAATGATAAATGTAATAGAATTAAAATCGAAAACAAATATAGTATGGATAATGATATTAATAATAATAGTAATAATGGTAATAAAACCAACAATAAATTTATGATGATAGTAATGATAATGATAGCAATGACAAAAGGATGATAGCAGTAAAGGCTAAAGATGCAACATAAAGAAATATAATAAGACAAAAACTAGAAATGAGCATGGTAATATCAACGATAGTAATAAGTGCTGATGATTATAACTATAATGATAATGATTATGATATGAATATTGATTGTGATAGTAATGATAATGATGATGTAAATAATATTGCTAATGATAGATGATAATGATAACATTAGAAGTGCTGACAATAATGATAACATCAATAGTGATAATGGTGGTAATAATGATAATGATAATAGTAATAATAATGATAAAGATAACAATGATGCAAATGATAATGATAATAATGATGATGATAATAATGAAAATAATAATAATAATAATAATGATAACAATGATGATGATGATAATGATAATAATATCAATAATTCAGAGGGTAATGATAATTTCACAATTATGATAATTGTTATTATCATCATGATCATAATAATGGTAATAATAGCAAGAAAGATTACAATGATAATGATAATATCAAGCATGATAAAGATAATGAATAACAGTAGTAGTAGTGACTAAAACGATAAAGAAAAAAACATTAATGGTTACAACATCAACATTCTGATTGAATAATAGTACTGACACATTTAATCATTGGAATTACAGCAAAGGTGATGACGATGTTAATGGTGATTGTGATTGTGATGAGGATGAGGATATATATGAGGATGAAAAGAAGAAGCTAATGTTAATGATATAATAATGATAATAGTATTATAACCATGGTGATGACAATAATGAGGATAATGATTATAATGATAGTGATAGAAATAATGATGGTAATAATGATAATAATAATATGACTGATAAAAAATGATTGTAATAATGATAATAATAATTACATTGATAATAAAGGTGATGATGATCATAATAATGACAATGATAATGATGGTGATAATGATAATGATAATAATATGAATATTGAAAATGATAATGATAATAATATGAATAATGAAAATGATAATGATAAAAATATGAATAATGAAAATGATGATAATGAAAATGAAAAATAACAATAATTAAGATTATCATATTGATAGTAA